>NW_028276310.1:0-22055 GCF_052056855.1 Sturnus vulgaris
TTGCACTGAGTCGAGTGCTCGCTCGGGACTTTGCTCTCGGGGCCAAGGCAAGAGGGCGTGCTTGCCCGCAGAACTGAGAACACGCTGTTGGGCAGAGCTGCAACTGACCGCTGGAGTTCAGCTCTCGCCGGACGGCAGAAGGCGAAGAACGAAGCCGCTTGCGAGCGGCGCAGTGCAGCGAAGAGCTCTCCCAATTCGCCGCTAGCTCCACGGTCCTCCTCAGCTGCGAGTAGCAGCGCTCGCAGTACACAGAGCTTCGCAAGGCCCGAAGAGCCGGAGGGAAGTTTCGCACACGCAAATGTGCCAGGACAGAGACGTGTTCTACGTTGTCCCCTCTCGTCGTGCAGTTTGTGCCTCTGCTGCTTCTGCTGTTAGGAATCGCTCCTCGAAAGACGAGCGAGAGCGTCCTTCCGGGTGCATTGCACTGAGTCGAGTGCTCGCTCGGGACTTTGCTCTCGGGGCCAAGGCAAGAGGGCGTGCTTGCCCGCAGAACTGAGAACACGCTGTTGGGCAGAGCTGCAACTGACCGCTGGAGTTCAGCTCTCGCCGGACGGCAGAAGGCGAAGAACGAAGCCGCTTGCGAGCGGCGCAGTGCAGCGAAGAGCTCTCCCAATTCGCCGCTAGCTCCACGGTCCTTCTCAGCTGCGAGTAGCAGCGCTCGCAGTACACAGAGCTTCGCAAGGCCCGAAGAGCCGGAGGGAAGTATCGCACACGCAAATGTGCCAGGACAGAGACGTGTTCTACGTTGTCCCCTCTCGTCGTGCAGTTTGTGCCTCTGCTGCTTCTGCTGTTAGGAATCGCTCCTCGAAAGACGAGCGAGAGCGTCCTTCCGGGTGCATTGCACTGAGTCGAGTGCTCGCTCGGGACTTTGCACTCGGGGCCAAGGCAAGAGGGCGTGCTTGCCCGCAGAACTGAGAACACGCTGTTGGGCAGAGCTGCAACTGACCGCTGGAGTTCAGCTCTCGCCGGACGGCAGAAGGCGAAGAACGAAGCCGCTTGCGAGCGGCGCAGGTGCAGCGAAGAGCTCTCCGAATTCGCCGCTAGCTCCACGGTCCTCCTCAGCTGCGAGTAGCAGCGCTCGCAGTACACAGAGCTTCGCAAGGCCCGAAGAGCCGGAGGGAAGTATCGCACACGCAAATGTGCCAGGACAGAGACGTGTTCTACGTTGTCCCCTCTCGTCGTGCAGTTTGTGCCTCTGCTGCTTCTGCTGTTAGGAATCGCTCCTCGAAAGACGAGCGAGAGCGTCCTTCCGGGTGCATTGCACTGAGTCGAGTGCTCGCTCGGGACTTTGCTCTCGGGGCCAAGGCAAGAGGGCGTGCTTGCCCGCAGAACTGAGAACACGCTGTTGGGCAGAGCTGCAACTGACCGCTGGAGTTCAGCTCTCGCCGGACGGCAGAAGGCGAAGAACGAAGCCGCTTGCGAGCGGCGCAGTGCAGCGAAGAGCTCTCCCAATTCGCCGCTAGCTCCACGGTCCTTCTCAGCTGCGAGTAGCAGCGCTCGCAGTACACAGAGCTTCGCAAGGCCCGAAGAGCCGGAGGGAAGTTTCGCACACGCAAATGTGCCAGGACAGAGACGTGTTCTACGTTGTCCCCTCTCGTCGTGCAGTTTGTGCCTCTGCTGCTTCTGCTGTTAGGAATCGCTCCTCGAAAGACGAGCGAGAGCGTCCTTCCGGGTGCATTGCACTGAGTCGAGTGCTCGCTCGGGACTTTGCTCTCGGGGCCAAGGCAAGAGGGCGTGCTTGCCCGCAGAACTGAGAACACGCTGTTGGGCAGAGCTGCAACTGACCGCTGGAGTTCAGCTCTCGCCGGACGGCAGAAGGCGAAGAACGAAGCCGCTTGCGAGCGGCGCAGTGCAGCGAAGAGCTCTCCCAATTCGCCGCTAGCTCCACGGTCCTCCTCAGCTGCGAGTAGCAGCGCTCGCAGTACACAGAGCTTCGCAAGGCCCGAAGAGCCGGAGGGAAGTTTCGCACACGCAAATGTGCCAGGACAGAGACGTGTTCTACGTTGTCCCCTCTCGTCGTGCAGTTTGTGCCTCTGCTGCTTCTGCTGTTAGGAATCGCTCCTCGAAAGACGAGCGAGAGCGTCCTTCCGGGTGCATTGCACTGAGTCGAGTGCTCGCTCGGGACTTTGCTCTCGGGGCCAAGGCAAGAGGGCGTGCTTGCCCGCAGAACTGAGAACACGCTGTTGGGCAGAGCTGCAACTGACCGCTGGAGTTCAGCTCTCGCCGGACGGCAGAAGGCGAAGAACGAAGCCGCTTGCGAGCGGCGCAGTGCAGCGAAGAGCTCTCCCAATTCGCCGCTAGCTCCACGGTCCTTCTCAGCTGCGAGTAGCAGCGCTCGCAGTACACAGAGCTTCGCAAGGCCCGAAGAGCCGGAGGGAAGTATCGCACACGCAAATGTGCCAGGACAGAGACGTGTTCTACGTTGTCCCCTCTCGTCGTGCAGTTTGTGCCTCTGCTGCTTCTGCTGTTAGGAATCGCTCCTCGAAAGACGAGCGAGAGCGTCCTTCCGGGTGCATTGCACTGAGTCGAGTGCTCGCTCGGGACTTTGCACTCGGGGCCAAGGCAAGAGGGCGTGCTTGCCCACAGAACTGAGAACACGCTGTTGGGCAGAGCTGCAACTGACCGCTGGAGTTCAGCTCTCGCCGGACGGCAGAAGGCGAAGAACGAAGCCGCTTGCGAGCGGCGCAGTGCAGCGAAGAGCTCTCCCAATTCGCCGCTAGCTCCACGGTCCTCCTCAGCTGCGAGTAGCAGCGCTCGCAGTACACAGAGCTTCGCAAGGCCCGAAGAGCCGGAGGGAAGTATCGCACACGCAAATGTGCCAGGACAGAGACGTGTTCTACGTTGTCCCCTCTCGTCGTGCAGTTTGTGCCTCTGCTGCTTCTGCTGTTAGGAATCGCTCCTCGAAAGACGAGCGAGAGCGTCCTTCCGGGTGCATTGCACTGAGTCGAGTGCTCGCTCGGGACTTTGCTCTCGGGGCCAAGGCAAGAGGGCGTGCTTGCCCGCAGAACTGAGAACACGCTGTTGGGCAGAGCTGCAACTGACCGCTGGAGTTCAGCTCTCGCCGGACGGCAGAAGGCGAAGAACGAAGCCGCTTGCGAGCGGCGCAGTGCAGCGAAGAGCTCTCCCAATTCGCCGCTAGCTCCACGGTCCTTCTCAGCTGCGAGTAGCAGCGCTCGCAGTACACAGAGCTTCGCAAGGCCCGAAGAGCCGGAGGGAAGTTTCGCACACGCAAATGTGCCAGGACAGAGACGTGTTCTACGTTGTCCCCTCTCGTCGTGCAGTTTGTGCCTCTGCTGCTTCTGCTGTTAGGAATCGCTCCTCGAAAGACGAGCGAGAGCGTCCTTCCGGGTGCATTGCACTGAGTCGAGTGCTCGCTCGGGACTTTGCACTCGAGGCCAAGGCAAGAGGGCGTGCTTGCCCGCAGAACTGAGAACACGCTGTTGGGCAGAGCTGCAACTGACCGCTGGAGTTCAGCTCTCGCCGGACGGCAGAAGGCGAAGAACGAAGCCGCTTGCGAGCGGCGCAGTGCAGCGAAGAGCTCTCCCAATTCGCCGCTAGCTCCACGGTCCTCCTCAGCTGCGAGTAGCAGCGCTCGCAGTACACAGAGCTTCGCAAGGCCCGAAGAGCCGAGGGAAGTATCGCACACGCAAATGTGCCAGGACAGAGACGTGTTCTACGTTGTCCCCTCTCGTCGTGCAGTTTGTGCCTCTGCTGCTTCTGCTGTTAGGAATCGCTCCTCGAAAGACGAGCGAGAGCGTCCTTCCGGGTGCATTGCACTGAGTCGAGTGCTCGCTCGGGACTTTGCACTCGAGGCCAAGGCAAGAGGGCGTGCTTGCCCGCAGAACTGAGAACACGCTGTTGGGCAGAGCTGCAACTGACCGCTGGAGTTCAGCTCTCGCCGGACGGCAGAAGGCGAAGAACGAAGCCGCTTGCGAGCGGCGCAGTGCAGCGAAGGGCTCTCCGAATTCGCCGCTAGCTCCACGGTCCTTCTCAGCTGCGAGTAGCAGCGCTCGCAGTACACAGAGCTTCGCAAGGCCCGAAGAGCCGGAGGGAAGTATCACACACGCAAATGTGCCAGGACAGAGACGTGTTCTACGTTGTCCCCTCTCGTCGTGCAGTTTGTGCCTCTGCTGCTTCTGCTGTTAGGAATCGCTCCTCGAAAGACGAGCGAGAGCGTCCTTCCGGGTGCATTGCACTGAGTCGAGTGCTCGCTCGGGACTTTGCTCTCGGGGCCAAGGCAAGAGGGCGTGCTTGCCCGCAGAACTGAGAACACGCTGTTGGGCAGAGCTGCAACTGACCGCTGGAGTTCAGCTCTCGCCGGACGGCAGAAGGCGAAGAACGAAGCCGCTTGCGAGCGGCGCAGTGCAGCGAAGAGCTCTCCCAATTCGCCGCTAGCTCCACGGTCCTCCTCAGCTGCGAGTAGCAGCGCTCGCAGTACACAGAGCTTCGCAAGGCCCGAAGAGCCGGAGGGAAGTTTCGCACACGCAAATGTGCCAGGACAGAGACGTGTTCTACGTTGTCCCCTCTCGTCGTGCAGTTTGTGCCTCTGCTGCTTCTGCTGTTAGGAATCGCTCCTCGAAAGACGAGCGAGAGCGTCCTTCCGGGTGCATTGCACTGAGTCGAGTGCTCGCTCGGGACTTTGCTCTCGGGGCCAAGGCAAGAGGGCGTGCTTGCCCGCAGAACTGAGAACACGCTGTTGGGCAGAGCTGCAACTGACCGCTGGAGTTCAGCTCTCGCCGGACGGCAGAAGGCGAAGAACGAAGCCGCTTGCGAGCGGCGCAGTGCAGCGAAGAGCTCTCCCAATTCGCCGCTAGCTCCACGGTCCTTCTCAGCTGCGAGTAGCAGCGCTCGCAGTACACAGAGCTTCGCAAGGCCCGAAGAGCCGGAGGGAAGTATCGCACACGCAAATGTGCCAGGACAGAGACGTGTTCTACGTTGTCCCCTCTCGTCGTGCAGTTTGTGCCTCTGCTGCTTCTGCTGTTAGGAATCGCTCCTCGAAAGACGAGCGAGAGCGTCCTTCCGGGTGCATTGCACTGAGTCGAGTGCTCGCTCGGGACTTTGCACTCGGGGCCAAGGCAAGAGGGCGTGCTTGCCCGCAGAACTGAGAACACGCTGTTGGGCAGAGCTGCAACTGACCGCTGGAGTTCAGCTCTCGCCGGACGGCAGAAGGCGAAGAACGAAGCCGCTTGCGAGCGGCGCAGTGCAGCGAAGAGCTCTCCGAATTCGCCGCTAGCTCCACGGTCCTCCTCAGCTGCGAGTAGCAGCGCTCGCAGTACACAGAGCTTCGCAAGGCCCGAAGAGCCGGAGGGAAGTATCGCACACGCAAATGTGCCAGGACAGAGACGTGTTCTACGTTGTCCCCTCTCGTCGTGCAGTTTGTGCCTCTGCTGCTTCTGCTGTTAGGAATCGCTCCTCGAAAGACGAGCGAGAGCGTCCTTCCGGGTGCATTGCACTGAGTCGAGTGCTCGCTCGGGACTTTGCTCTCGGGGCCAAGGCAAGAGGGCGTGCTTGCCCGCAGAACTGAGAACACGCTGTTGGGCAGAGCTGCAACTGACCGCTGGAGTTCAGCTCTCGCCGGACGGCAGAAGGCGAAGAACGAAGCCGCTTGCGAGCGGCGCAGTGCAGCGAAGAGCTCTCCCAATTCGCCGCTAGCTCCACGGTCCTTCTCAGCTGCGAGTAGCAGCGCTCGCAGTACACAGAGCTTCGCAAGGCCCGAAGAGCCGGAGGGAAGTATCGCACACGCAAATGTGCCAGGACAGAGACGTGTTCTACGTTGTCCCCTCTCGTCGTGCAGTTTGTGCCTCTGCTGCTTCTGCTGTTAGGAATCGCTCCTTGAAAGACGAGCGAGAGCGTCCTTCCGGGTGCATTGCACTGAGTCGAGTGCTCGCTCGGGACTTTGCACTCGGGGCCAAGGCAAGAGGGCGTGCTTGCCCGCAGAACTGAGAACACGCTGTTGGGCAGAGCTGCAACTGACCGCTGGAGTTCAGCTCTCGCCGGACGGCAGAAGGCGAAGAACGAAGCCGCTTGCGAGCGGCGCAGTGCAGCGAAGGGCTCTCCGAATTCGCCGCTAGCTCCACGGTCCTTCTCAGCTGCGAGTAGCAGCGCTCGCAGTACACAGAGCTTCGCAAGGCCCGAAGAGCCGGAGGGAAGTATCGCACACGCAAATGTGCCAGGACAGAGACGTGTTCTACGTTGTCCCCTCTCGTCGTGCAGTTTGTGCCTCTGCTGCTTCTGCTGTTAGGAATCGCTCCTCGAAAGACGAGCGAGAGCGTCCTTCCGGGTGCATTGCCCTGAGTCGAGTGCTCGCTCGGGACTTTGCACTCGGGGCCAAGGCAAGAGGGCGTGCTTGCCCGCAGAACTGAGAACACGCTGTTGGGCAGAGCTGCAACTGACCGCTGGAGTTCAGCTCTCGCCGGACGGCAGAAGGCGAAGAACGAAGCCGCTTGCGAGCGGCGCAGTGCAGCGAAGAGCTCTCCCAATTCGCCGCTAGCTCCACGGTCCTTCTCAGCTGCGAGTAGCAGCGCTCGCAGTACACAGAGCTTCGCAAGGCCCGAAGAGCCGGAGGGAAGTATCGCACACGCAAATGTGCCAGGACAGAGACGTGTTCTACGTTGTCCCCTCTCGTCGTGCAGTTTGTGCCTCTGCTGCTTCTGCTGTTAGGAATCGCTCCTCGAAAGACGAGCGAGAGCGTCCTTCCGGGTGCATTGCACTGAGTCGAGTGCTCGCTCGGGACTTTGCACTCGGGGCCAAGGCAAGAGGGCGTGCTTGCCCACAGAACTGAGAACACGCTGTTGGGCAGAGCTGCAACTGACCGCTGGAGTTCAGCTCTCGCCGGACGGCAGAAGGCGAAGAACGAAGCCGCTTGCGAGCGGCGCAGTGCAGCGAAGAGCTCTCCCAATTCGCCGCTAGCTCCACGGTCCTCCTCAGCTGCGAGTAGCAGCGCTCGCAGTACACAGAGCTTCGCAAGGCCCGAAGAGCCGGAGGGAAGTATCGCACACGCAAATGTGCCAGGACAGAGACGTGTTCTACGTTGTCCCCTCTCGTCGTGCAGTTTGTGCCTCTGCTGCTTCTGCTGTTAGGAATCGCTCCTCGAAAGACGAGCGAGAGCGTCCTTCCGGGTGCATTGCACTGAGTCGAGTGCTCGCTCGGGACTTTGCTCTCGGGGCCAAGGCAAGAGGGCGTGCTTGCCCGCAGAACTGAGAACACGCTGTTGGGCAGAGCTGCAACTGACCGCTGGAGTTCAGCTCTCGCCGGACGGCAGAAGGCGAAGAACGAAGCCGCTTGCGAGCGGCGCAGTGCAGCGAAGAGCTCTCCGAATTCGCCGCTAGCTCCACGGTCCTTCTCAGCTGCGAGTAGCAGCGCTCGCAGTACACAGAGCTTCGCAAGGCCCGAAGAGCCGGAGGGAAGTTTCGCACACGCAAATGTGCCAGGACAGAGACGTGTTCTACGTTGTCCCCTCTCGTCGTGCAGTTTGTGCCTCTGCTGCTTCTGCTGTTAGGAATCGCTCCTCGAAAGACGAGCGAGAGCGTCCTTCCGGGTGCATTGCACTGAGTCGAGTGCTCGCTCGGGACTTTGCACTCGAGGCCAAGGCAAGAGGGCGTGCTTGCCCGCAGAACTGAGAACACGCTGTTGGGCAGAGCTGCAACTGACCGCTGGAGTTCAGCTCTCGCCGGACGGCAGAAGGCGAAGAACGAAGCCGCTTGCGAGCGGCGCAGTGCAGCGAAGAGCTCTCCCAATTCGCCGCTAGCTCCACGGTCCTCCTCAGCTGCGAGTAGCAGCGCTCGCAGTACACAGAGCTTCGCAAGGCCCGAAGAGCCGGAGGGAAGTATCGCACACGCAAATGTGCCAGGACAGAGACGTGTTCTACGTTGTCCCCTCTCGTCGTGCAGTTTGTGCCTCTGCTGCTTCTGCTGTTAGGAATCGCTCCTCGAAAGACGAGCGAGAGCGTCCTTCCGGGTGCATTGCACTGAGTCGAGTGCTCGCTCGGGACTTTGCACTCGAGGCCAAGGCAAGAGGGCGTGCTTGCCCGCAGAACTGAGAACACGCTGTTGGGCAGAGCTGCAACTGACCGCTGGAGTTCAGCTCTCGCCGGACGGCAGAAGGCGAAGAACGAAGCCGCTTGCGAGCGGCGCAGTGCAGCGAAGGGCTCTCCGAATTCGCCGCTAGCTCCACGGTCCTTCTCAGCTGCGAGTAGCAGCGCTCGCAGTACACAGAGCTTCGCAAGGCCCGAAGAGCCGGAGGGAAGTATCGCACACGCAAATGTGCCAGGACAGAGACGTGTTCTACGTTGTCCCCTCTCGTCGTGCAGTTTGTGCCTCTGCTGCTTCTGCTGTTAGGAATCGCTCCTCGAAAGACGAGCGAGAGCGTCCTTCCGGGTGCATTGCACTGAGTCGAGTGCTCGCTCGGGACTTTGCTCTCGGGGCCAAGGCAAGAGGGCGTGCTTGCCCGCAGAACTGAGAACACGCTGTTGGGCAGAGCTGCAACTGACCGCTGGAGTTCAGCTCTCGCCGGACGGCAGAAGGCGAAGAACGAAGCCGCTTGCGAGCGGCGCAGTGCAGCGAAGAGCTCTCCCAATTCGCCGCTAGCTCCACGGTCCTTCTCAGCTGCGAGTAGCAGCGCTCGCAGTACACAGAGCTTCGCAAGGCCCGAAGAGCCGGAGGGAAGTATCGCACACGCAAATGTGCCAGGACAGAGACGTGTTCTACGTTGTCCCCTCTCGTCGTGCAGTTTGTGCCTCTGCTGCTTCTGCTGTTAGGAATCGCTCCTCGAAAGACGAGCGAGAGCGTCCTTCCGGGTGCATTGCACTGAGTCGAGTGCTCGCTCGGGACTTTGCACTCGGGGCCAAGGCAAGAGGGCGTGCTTGCCCGCAGAACTGAGAACACGCTGTTGGGCAGAGCTGCAACTGACCGCTGGAGTTCAGCTCTCGCCGGACGGCAGAAGGCGAAGAACGAAGCCGCTTGCGAGCGGCGCAGTGCAGCGAAGAGCTCTCCGAATTCGCCGCTAGCTCCACGGTCCTCCTCAGCTGCGAGTAGCAGCGCTCGCAGTACACAGAGCTTCGCAAGGCCCGAAGAGCCGGAGGGAAGTATCGCACACGCAAATGTGCCAGGACAGAGACGTGTTCTACGTTGTCCCCTCTCGTCGTGCAGTTTGTGCCTCTGCTGCTTCTGCTGTTAGGAATCGCTCCTCGAAAGACGAGCGAGAGCGTCCTTCCGGGTGCATTGCACTGAGTCGAGTGCTCGCTCGGGACTTTGCTCTCGGGGCCAAGGCAAGAGGGCGTGCTTGCCCGCAGAACTGAGAACACGCTGTTGGGCAGAGCTGCAACTGACCGCTGGAGTTCAGCTCTCGCCGGACGGCAGAAGGCGAAGAACGAAGCCGCTTGCGAGCGGCGCAGTGCAGCGAAGAGCTCTCCCAATTCGCCGCTAGCTCCACGGTCCTTCTCAGCTGCGAGTAGCAGCGCTCGCAGTACACAGAGCTTCGCAAGGCCCGAAGAGCCGGAGGGAAGTATCGCACACGCAAATGTGCCAGGACAGAGACGTGTTCTACGTTGTCCCCTCTCGTCGTGCAGTTTGTGCCTCTGCTGCTTCTGCTGTTAGGAATCGCTCCTTGAAAGACGAGCGAGAGCGTCCTTCCGGGTGCATTGCACTGAGTCGAGTGCTCGCTCGGGACTTTGCACTCGGGGCCAAGGCAAGAGGGCGTGCTTGCCCGCAGAACTGAGAACACGCTGTTGGGCAGAGCTGCAACTGACCGCTGGAGTTCAGCTCTCGCCGGACGGCAGAAGGCGAAGAACGAAGCCGCTTGCGAGCGGCGCAGTGCAGCGAAGGGCTCTCCGAATTCGCCGCTAGCTCCACGGTCCTTCTCAGCTGCGAGTAGCAGCGCTCGCAGTACACAGAGCTTCGCAAGGCCCGAAGAGCCGGAGGGAAGTATCGCACACGCAAATGTGCCAGGACAGAGACGTGTTCTACGTTGTCCCCTCTCGTCGTGCAGTTTGTGCCTCTGCTGCTTCTGCTGTTAGGAATCGCTCCTCGAAAGACGAGCGAGAGCGTCCTTCCGGGTGCATTGCCCTGAGTCGAGTGCTCGCTCGGGACTTTGCACTCGGGGCCAAGGCAAGAGGGCGTGCTTGCCCGCAGAACTGAGAACACGCTGTTGGGCAGAGCTGCAACTGACCGCTGGAGTTCAGCTCTCGCCGGACGGCAGAAGGCGAAGAACGAAGCCGCTTGCGAGCGGCGCAGTGCAGCGAAGAGCTCTCCGAATTCGCCGCTAGCTCCACGGTCCTCCTCAGCTGCGAGTAGCAGCGCTCGCAGTACACAGAGCTTCGCAAGGCCCGAAGAGCCGGAGGGAAGTTTCGCACACGCAAATGTGCCAGGACAGAGACGTGTTCTACGTTGTCCCCTCTCGTCGTGCAGTTTGTGCCTCTGCTGCTTCTGCTGTTAGGAATCGCTCCTCGAAAGACGAGCGAGAGCGTCCTTCCGGGTGCATTGCACTGAGTCGAGTGCTCGCTCGGGACTTTGCACTCGGGGCCAAGGCAAGAGGGCGTGCTTGCCCGCAGAACTGAGAACACGCTGTTGGGCAGAGCTGCAACTGACCGCTGGAGTTCAGCTCTCGCCGGACGGCAGAAGGCGAAGAACGAAGCCGCTTGCGAGCGGCGCAGTGCAGCGAAGAGCTCTCCCAATTCGCCGCTAGCTCCACGGTCCTCCTCAGCTGCGAGTAGCAGCGCTCGCAGTACACAGAGCTTCGCAAGGCCCGAAGAGCCGGAGGGAAGTATCGCACACGCAAATGTGCCAGGACAGAGACGTGTTCTACGTTGTCCCCTCTCGTCGTGCAGTTTGTGCCTCTGCTGCTTCTGCTGTTAGGAATCGCTCCTCGAAAGACGAGCGAGAGCGTCCTTCCGGGTGCATTGCACTGAGTCGAGTGCTCGCTCGGGACTTTGCTCTCGGGGCCAAGGCAAGAGGGCGTGCTTGCCCGCAGAACTGAGAACACGCTGTTGGGCAGAGCTGCAACTGACCGCTGGAGTTCAGCTCTCGCCGGACGGCAGAAGGCGAAGAACGAAGCCGCTTGCGAGCGGCGCAGTGCAGCGAAGAGCTCTCCGAATTCGCCGCTAGCTCCACGGTCCTTCTCAGCTGCGAGTAGCAGCGCTCGCAGTACACAGAGCTTCGCAAGGTCCGAAGAGCCGGAGGGAAGTATCGCACACGCAAATGTGCCAGGACAGAGACGTGTTCTACGTTGTCCCCTCTCGTCGTGCAGTTTGTGCCTCTGCTGCTTCTGCTGTTAGGAATCGCTCCTCGAAAGACGAGCGAGAGCGTCCTTCCGGGTGCATTGCACTGAGTCGAGTGCTCGCTCGGGACTTTGCTCTCGGGGCCAAGGCAAGAGGGCGTGCTTGCCCGCAGAACTGAGAACACGCTGTTGGGCAGAGCTGCAACTGACCGCTGGAGTTCAGCTCTCGCCGGACGGCAGAAGGCGAAGAACGAAGCTGCTTGCGAGCGGCGCAGTGCAGCGAAGAGCTCTCCCAATTCGCCGCTAGCTCCACGGTCCTCCTCAGCTGCGAGTAGCAGCGCTCGCAGTACACAGAGCTTCGCAAGGCCCGAAGAGCCGGAGGGAAGTTTCGCACACGAAAATGTGCCAGGACAGAGACGTGTTCTACGTTGTCCCCTCTCGTCGTGCAGTTTGTGCCTCTGCTGCTTCTGCTGTTAGGAATCGCTCCTCGAAAGACGAGCGAGAGCGTCCTTCCGGGTGCATTGCACTGAGTCGAGTGCTCGCTCGGGACTTTGCACTCGAGGCCAAGGCAAGAGGGCGTGCTTGCCCGCAGAACTGAGAACACGCTGTTGGGCAGAGCTGCAACTGACCGCTGGAGTTCAGCTCTCGCCGGACGGCAGAAGGCGAAGAACGAAGCCGCTTGCGAGCGGCGCAGTGCAGCGAAGGGCTCTCCGAATTCGCCGCTAGCTCCACGGTCCTTCTCAGCTGCGAGTAGCAGCGCTCGCAGTACACAGAGCTTCGCAAGGCCCGAAGAGCCGGAGGGAAGTATCGCACACGCAAATGTGCCAGGACAGAGACGTGTTCTACGTTGTCCCCTCTCGTCGTGCAGTTTGTGCCTCTGCTGCTTCTGCTGTTAGGAATCGCTCCTCGAAAGACGAGCGAGAGCGTCCTTCCGGGTGCATTGCACTGAGTCGAGTGCTCGCTCGGGACTTTGCTCTCGGGGCCAAGGCAAGAGGGCGTGCTTGCCCGCAGAACTGAGAACACGCTGTTGGGCAGAGCTGCAACTGACCGCTGGAGTTCAGCTCTCGCCGGACGGCAGAAGGCGAAGAACGAAGCCGCTTGCGAGCGGCGCAGTGCAGCGAAGAGCTCTCCCAATTCGCCGCTAGCTCCACGGTCCTCCTCAGCTGCGAGTAGCAGCGCTCGCAGTACACAGAGCTTCGCAAGGCCCGAAGAGCCGGAGGGAAGTATCGCACACGCAAATGTGCCAGGACAGAGACGTGTTCTACGTTGTCCCCTCTCGTCGTGCAGTTTGTGCCTCTGCTGCTTCTGCTGTTAGGAATCGCTCCTCGAAAGACGAGCGAGAGCGTCCTTCCGGGTGCATTGCACTGAGTCGAGTGCTCGCTCGGGACTTTGCTCTCGGGGCCAAGGCAAGAGGGCGTGCTTGCCCGCAGAACTGAGAACACGCTGTTGGGCAGAGCTGCAACTGACCGCTGGAGTTCAGCTCTCGCCGGACGGCAGAAGGCGAAGAACGAAGCCGCTTGCGAGCGGCGCAGTGCAGCGAAGAGCTCTCCCAATTCGCCGCTAGCTCCACGGTCCTTCTCAGCTGCGAGTAGCAGCGCTCGCAGTACACAGAGCTTCGCAAGGCCCGAAGAGCCGGAGGGAAGTTTCGCACACGCAAATGTGCCAGGACAGAGACGTGTTCTACGTTGTCCCCTCTCGTCGTGCAGTTTGTGCCTCTGCTGCTTCTGCTGTTAGGAATCGCTCCTCGAAAGACGAGCGAGAGCGTCCTTCCGGGTGCATTGCACTGAGTCGAGTGCTCGCTCGGGACTTTGCTCTCGGGGCCAAGGCAAGAGGGCGTGCTTGCCCGCAGAACTGAGAACACGCTGTTGGGCAGAGCTGCAACTGACCGCTGGAGTTCAGCTCTCGCCGGACGGCAGAAGGCGAAGAACGAAGCCGCTTGCGAGCGGCGCAGTGCAGCGAAGAGCTCTCCCAATTCGCCGCTAGCTCCACGGTCCTCCTCAGCTGCGAGTAGCAGCGCTCGCAGTACACAGAGCTTCGCAAGGCCCGAAGAGCCGGAGGGAAGTTTCGCACACGCAAATGTGCCAGGACAGAGACGTGTTCTACGTTGTCCCCTCTCGTCGTGCAGTTTGTGCCTCTGCTGCTTCTGCTGTTAGGAATCGCTCCTCGAAAGACGAGCGAGAGCGTCCTTCCGGGTGCATTGCACTGAGTCGAGTGCTCGCTCGGGACTTTGCTCTCGGGGCCAAGGCAAGAGGGCGTGCTTGCCCGCAGAACTGAGAACACGCTGTTGGGCAGAGCTGCAACTGACCGCTGGAGTTCAGCTCTCGCCGGACGGCAGAAGGCGAAGAACGAAGCCGCTTGCGAGCGGCGCAGTGCAGCGAAGAGCTCTCCCAATTCGCCGCTAGCTCCACGGTCCTTCTCAGCTGCGAGTAGCAGCGCTCGCAGTACACAGAGCTTCGCAAGGCCCGAAGAGCCGGAGGGAAGTATCGCACACGCAAATGTGCCAGGACAGAGACGTGTTCTACGTTGTCCCCTCTCGTCGTGCAGTTTGTGCCTCTGCTGCTTCTGCTGTTAGGAATCGCTCCTCGAAAGACGAGCGAGAGCGTCCTTCCGGGTGCATTGCACTGAGTCGAGTGCTCGCTCGGGACTTTGCACTCGGGGCCAAGGCAAGAGGGCGTGCTTGCCCGCAGAACTGAGAACACGCTGTTGGGCAGAGCTGCAACTGACCGCTGGAGTTCAGCTCTCGCCGGACGGCAGAAGGCGAAGAACGAAGCCGCTTGCGAGCGGCGCAGTGCAGCGAAGAGCTCTCCGAATTCGCCGCTAGCTCCACGGTCCTCCTCAGCTGCGAGTAGCAGCGCTCGCAGTACACAGAGCTTCGCAAGGCCCGAAGAGCCGGAGGGAAGTATCGCACACGCAAATGTGCCAGGACAGAGACGTGTTCTACGTTGTCCCCTCTCGTCGTGCAGTTTGTGCCTCTGCTGCTTCTGCTGTTAGGAATCGCTCCTCGAAAGACGAGCGAGAGCGTCCTTCCGGGTGCATTGCACTGAGTCGAGTGCTCGCTCGGGACTTTGCTCTCGGGGCCAAGGCAAGAGGGCGTGCTTGCCCGCAGAACTGAGAACACGCTGTTGGGCAGAGCTGCAACTGACCGCTGGAGTTCAGCTCTCGCCGGACGGCAGAAGGCGAAGAACGAAGCCGCTTGCGAGCGGCGCAGTGCAGCGAAGAGCTCTCCGAATTCGCCGCTAGCTCCACGGTCCTTCTCAGCTGCGAGTAGCAGCGCTCGCAGTACACAGAGCTTCGCAAGGCCCGAAGAGCCGGAGGGAAGTTTCGCACACGCAAATGTGCCAGGACAGAGACGTGTTCTACGTTGTCCCCTCTCGTCGTGCAGTTTGTGCCTCTGCTGCTTCTGCTGTTAGGAATCGCTCCTCGAAAGACGAGCGAGAGCGTCCTTCCGGGTGCATTGCACTGAGTCGAGTGCTCGCTCGGGACTTTGCTCTCGGGGCCAAGGCAAGAGGGCGTGCTTGCCCGCAGAACTGAGAACACGCTGTTGGGCAGAGCTGCAACTGACCGCTGGAGTTCAGCTCTCGCCGGACGGCAGAAGGCGAAGAACGAAGCCGCTTGCGAGCGGCGCAGTGCAGCGAAGAGCTCTCCCAATTCGCCGCTAGCTCCACGGTCCTCCTCAGCTGCGAGTAGCAGCGCTCGCAGTACACAGAGCTTCGCAAGGCCCGAAGAGCCGGAGGGAAGTATCGCACACGCAAATGTGCCAGGACAGAGACGTGTTCTACGTTGTCCCCTCTCGTCGTGCAGTTTGTGCCTCTGCTGCTTCTGCTGTTAGGAATCGCTCCTCGAAAGACGAGCGAGAGCGTCCTTCCGGGTGCATTGCACTGAGTCGAGTGCTCGCTCGGGACTTTGCACTCGGGGCCAAGGCAAGAGGGCGTGCTTGCCCGCAGAACTGAGAACACGCTGTTGGGCAGAGCTGCAACTGACCGCTGGAGTTCAGCTCTCGCCGGACGGCAGAAGGCGAAGAACGAAGCCGCTTGCGAGCGGCGCAGTGCAGCGAAGAGCTCTCCCAATTCGCCGCTAGCTCCACGGTCCTCCTCAGCTGCGAGTAGCAGCGCTCGCAGTACACAGAGCTTCGCAAGGCCCGAAGAGCCGGAGGGAAGTATCGCACACGCAAATGTGCCAGGACAGAGACGTGTTCTACGTTGTCCCCTCTCGTCGTGCAGTTTGTGCCTCTGCTGCTTCTGCTGTTAGGAATCGCTCCTCGAAAGACGAGCGAGAGCGTCCTTCCGGGTGCATTGCACTGAGTCGAGTGCTCGCTCGGGACTTTGCTCTCGGGGCCAAGGCAAGAGGGCGTGCTTGCCCGCAGAACTGAGAACACGCTGTTGGGCAGAGCTGCAACTGACCGCTGGAGTTCAGCTCTCGCCGGACGGCAGAAGGCGAAGAACGAAGCCGCTTGCGAGCGGCGCAGTGCAGCGAAGAGCTCTCCCAATTCGCCGCTAGCTCCACGGTCCTTCTCAGCTGCGAGTAGCAGCGCTCGCAGTACACAGAGCTTCGCAAGGCCCGAAGAGCCGGAGGGAAGTTTCGCACACGCAAATGTGCCAGGACAGAGACGTGTTCTACGTTGTCCCCTCTCGTCGTGCAGTTTGTGCCTCTGCTGCTTCTGCTGTTAGGAATCGCTCCTCGAAAGACGAGCGAGAGCGTCCTTCCGGGTGCATTGCACTGAGTCGAGTGCTCGCTCGGGACTTTGCACTCGAGGCCAAGGCAAGAGGGCGTGCTTGCCCGCAGAACTGAGAACACGCTGTTGGGCAGAGCTGCAACTGACCGCTGGAGTTCAGCTCTCGCCGGACGGCAGAAGGCGAAGAACGAAGCCGCTTGCGAGCGGCGCAGTGCAGCGAAGAGCTCTCCCAATTCGCCGCTAGCTCCACGGTCCTCCTCAGCTGCGAGTAGCAGCGCTCGCAGTACACAGAGCTTCGCAAGGCCCGAAGAGCCGGAGGGAAGTTTCGCACACGCAAATGTGCCAGGACAGAGACGTGTTCTACGTTGTCCCCTCTCGTCGTGCAGTTTGTGCCTCTGCTGCTTCTGCTGTTAGGAATCGCTCCTCGAAAGACGAGCGAGAGCGTCCTTCCGGGTGCATTGCACTGAGTCGAGTGCTCGCTCGGGACTTTGCACTCGAGGCCAAGGCAAGAGGGCGTGCTTGCCCGCAGAACTGAGAACACGCTGTTGGGCAGAGCTGCAACTGACCGCTGGAGTTCAGCTCTCGCCGGACGGCAGAAGGCGAAGAACGAAGCCGCTTGCGAGCGGCGCAGTGCAGCGAAGGGCTCTCCGAATTCGCCGCTAGCTCCACGGTCCTTCTCAGCTGCGAGTAGCAGCGCTCGCAGTACACAGAGCTTCGCAAGGCCCGAAGAGCCGGAGGGAAGTATCGCACACGCAAATGTGCCAGGACAGAGACGTGTTCTACGTTGTCCCCTCTCGTCGTGCAGTTTGTGCCTCTGCTGCTTCTGCTGTTAGGAATCGCTCCTCGAAAGACGAGCGAGAGCGTCCTTCCGGGTGCATTGCACTGAGTCGAGTGCTCGCTCGGGACTTTGCTCTCGGGGCCAAGGCAAGAGGGCGTGCTTGCCCGCAGAACTGAGAACACGCTGTTGGGCAGAGCTGCAACTGACCGCTGGAGTTCAGCTCTCGCCGGACGGCAGAAGGCGAAGAACGAAGCCGCTTGCGAGCGGCGCAGTGCAGCGAAGAGCTCTCCCAATTCGCCGCTAGCTCCACGGTCCTCCTCAGCTGCGAGTAGCAGCGCTCGCAGTACACAGAGCTTCGCAAGGCCCGAAGAGCCGGAGGGAAGTTTCGCACACGCAAATGTGCCAGGACAGAGACGTGTTCTACGTTGTCCCCTCTCGTCGTGCAGTTTGTGCCTCTGCTGCTTCTGCTGTTAGGAATCGCTCCTCGAAAGACGAGCGAGAGCGTCCTTCCGGGTGCATTGCACTGAGTCGAGTGCTCGCTCGGGACTTTGCTCTCGGGGCCAAGGCAAGAGGGCGTGCTTGCCCGCAGAACTGAGAACACGCTGTTGGGCAGAGCTGCAACTGACCGCTGGAGTTCAGCTCTCGCCGGACGGCAGAAGGCGAAGAACGAAGCCGCTTGCGAGCGGCGCAGTGCAGCGAAGAGCTCTCCCAATTCGCCGCTAGCTCCACGGTCCTTCTCAGCTGCGAGTAGCAGCGCTCGCAGTACACAGAGCTTCGCAAGGCCCGAAGAGCCGGAGGGAAGTATCGCACACGCAAATGTGCCAGGACAGAGACGTGTTCTACGTTGTCCCCTCTCGTCGTGCAGTTTGTGCCTCTGCTGCTTCTGCTGTTAGGAATCGCTCCTCGAAAGACGAGCGAGAGCGTCCTTCCGGGTGCATTGCACTGAGTCGAGTGCTCGCTCGGGACTTTGCACTCGGGGCCAAGGCAAGAGGGCGTGCTTGCCCGCAGAACTGAGAACACGCTGTTGGGCAGAGCTGCAACTGACCGCTGGAGTTCAGCTCTCGCCGGACGGCAGAAGGCGAAGAACGAAGCCGCTTGCGAGCGGCGCAGTGCAGCGAAGAGCTCTCCGAATTCGCCGCTAGCTCCACGGTCCTCCTCAGCTGCGAGTAGCAGCGCTCGCAGTACACAGAGCTTCGCAAGGCCCGAAGAGCCGGAGGGAAGTTTCGCACACGAAAATGTGCCAGGACAGAGACGTGTTCTACGTTGTCCCCTCTCGTCGTGCAGTTTGTGCCTCTGCTGCTTCTGCTGTTAGGAATCGCTCCTCGAAAGACGAGCGAGAGCGTCCTTCCGGGTGCATTGCACTGAGTCGAGTGCTCGCTCGGGACTTTGCACTCGAGGCCAAGGCAAGAGGGCGTGCTTGCCCGCAGAACTGAGAACACGCTGTTGGGCAGAGCTGCAACTGACCGCTGGAGTTCAGCTCTCGCCGGACGGCAGAAGGCGAAGAACGAAGCCGCTTGCGAGCGGCGCAGTGCAGCGAAGGGCTCTCCGAATTCGCCGCTAGCTCCACGGTCCTTCTCAGCTGCGAGTAGCAGCGCTCGCAGTACACAGAGCTTCGCAAGGCCCGAAGAGCCGGAGGGAAGTATCGCACACGCAAATGTGCCAGGACAGAGACGTGTTCTACGTTGTCCCCTCTCGTCGTGCAGTTTGTGCCTCTGCTGCTTCTGCTGTTAGGAATCGCTCCTCGAAAGACGAGCGAGAGCGTCCTTCCGGGTGCATTGCACTGAGTCGAGTGCTCGCTCGGGACTTTGCTCTCGGGGCCAAGGCAAGAGGGCGTGCTTGCCCGCAGAACTGAGAACACGCTGTTGGGCAGAGCTGCAACTGACCGCTGGAGTTCAGCTCTCGCCGGACGGCAGAAGGCGAAGAACGAAGCCGCTTGCGAGCGGCGCAGTGCAGCGAAGAGCTCTCCCAATTCGCCGCTAGCTCCACGGTCCTCCTCAGCTGCGAGTAGCAGCGCTCGCAGTACACAGAGCTTCGCAAGGCCCGAAGAGCCGGAGGGAAGTATCGCACACGCAAATGTGCCAGGACAGAGACGTGTTCTACGTTGTCCCCTCTCGTCGTGCAGTTTGTGCCTCTGCTGCTTCTGCTGTTAGGAATCGCTCCTCGAAAGACGAGCGAGAGCGTCCTTCCGGGTGCATTGCACTGAGTCGAGTGCTCGCTCGGGACTTTGCTCTCGGGGCCAAGGCAAGAGGGCGTGCTTGCCCGCAGAACTGAGAACACGCTGTTGGGCAGAGCTGCAACTGACCGCTGGAGTTCAGCTCTCGCCGGACGGCAGAAGGCGAAGAACGAAGCCGCTTGCGAGCGGCGCAGTGCAGCGAAGAGCTCTCCCAATTCGCCGCTAGCTCCACGGTCCTTCTCAGCTGCGAGTAGCAGCGCTCGCAGTACACAGAGCTTCGCAAGGCCCGAAGAGCCGGAGGGAAGTTTCGCACACGCAAATGTGCCAGGACAGAGACGTGTTCTACGTTGTCCCCTCTCGTCGTGCAGTTTGTGCCTCTGCTGCTTCTGCTGTTAGGAATCGCTCCTCGAAAGACGAGCGAGAGCGTCCTTCCGGGTGCATTGCACTGAGTCGAGTGCTCGCTCGGGACTTTGCTCTCGGGGCCAAGGCAAGAGGGCGTGCTTGCCCGCAGAACTGAGAACACGCTGTTGGGCAGAGCTGCAACTGACCGCTGGAGTTCAGCTCTCGCCGGACGGCAGAAGGCGAAGAACGAAGCCGCTTGCGAGCGGCGCAGTGCAGCGAAGAGCTCTCCCAATTCGCCGCTAGCTCCACGGTCCTCCTCAGCTGCGAGTAGCAGCGCTCGCAGTACACAGAGCTTCGCAAGGCCCGAAGAGCCGGAGGGAAGTTTCGCACACGCAAATGTGCCAGGACAGAGACGTGTTCTACGTTGTCCCCTCTCGTCGTGCAGTTTGTGCCTCTGCTGCTTCTGCTGTTAGGAATCGCTCCTCGAAAGACGAGCGAGAGCGTCCTTCCGGGTGCATTGCACTGAGTCGAGTGCTCGCTCGGGACTTTGCTCTCGGGGCCAAGGCAAGAGGGCGTGCTTGCCCGCAGAACTGAGAACACGCTGTTGGGCAGAGCTGCAACTGACCGCTGGAGTTCAGCTCTCGCCGGACGGCAGAAGGCGAAGAACGAAGCCGCTTGCGAGCGGCGCAGTGCAGCGAAGAGCTCTCCCAATTCGCCGCTAGCTCCACGGTCCTTCTCAGCTGCGAGTAGCAGCGCTCGCAGTACACAGAGCTTCGCAAGGCCCGAAGAGCCGGAGGGAAGTATCGCACACGCAAATGTGCCAGGACAGAGACGTGTTCTACGTTGTCCCCTCTCGTCGTGCAGTTTGTGCCTCTGCTGCTTCTGCTGTTAGGAATCGCTCCTCGAAAGACGAGCGAGAGCGTCCTTCCGGGTGCATTGCACTGAGTCGAGTGCTCGCTCGGGACTTTGCACTCGGGGCCAAGGCAAGAGGGCGTGCTTGCCCGCAGAACTGAGAACACGCTGTTGGGCAGAGCTGCAACTGACCGCTGGAGTTCAGCTCTCGCCGGACGGCAGAAGGCGAAGAACGAAGCCGCTTGCGAGCGGCGCAGTGCAGCGAAGAGCTCTCCGAATTCGCCGCTAGCTCCACGGTCCTCCTCAGCTGCGAGTAGCAGCGCTCGCAGTACACAGAGCTTCGCAAGGCCCGAAGAGCCGGAGGGAAGTATCGCACACGCAAATGTGCCAGGACAGAGACGTGTTCTACGTTGTCCCCTCTCGTCGTGCAGTTTGTGCCTCTGCTGCTTCTGCTGTTAGGAATCGCTCCTCGAAAGACGAGCGAGAGCGTCCTTCCGGGTGCATTGCACTGAGTCGAGTGCTCGCTCGGGACTTTGCTCTCGGGGCCAAGGCAAGAGGGCGTGCTTGCCCGCAGAACTGAGAACACGCTGTTGGGCAGAGCTGCAACTGACCGCTGGAGTTCAGCTCTCGCCGGACGGCAGAAGGCGAAGAACGAAGCCGCTTGCGAGCGGCGCAGTGCAGCGAAGAGCTCTCCCAATTCGCCGCTAGCTCCACGGTCCTCCTCAGCTGCGAGTAGCAGCGCTCGCAGTACACAGAGCTTCGCAAGGCCCGAAGAGCCGGAGGGAAGTATCGCACACGCAAATGTGCCAGGACAGAGACGTGTTCTACGTTGTCCCCTCTCGTCGTGCAGTTTGTGCCTCTGCTGCTTCTGCTGTTAGGAATCGCTCCTCGAAAGACGAGCGAGAGCGTCCTTCCGGGTGCATTGCACTGAGTCGAGTGCTCGCTCGGGACTTTGCACTCGGGGCCAAGGCAAGAGGGCGTGCTTGCCCGCAGAACTGAGAACACGCTGTTGGGCAGAGCTGCAACTGACCGCTGGAGTTCAGCTCTCGCCGGACGGCAGAAGGCGAAGAACGAAGCCGCTTGCGAGCGGCGCAGTGCAGCGAAGAGCTCTCCCAATTCGCCGCTAGCTCCACGGTCCTCCTCAGCTGCGAGTAGCAGCGCTCGCAGTACACAGAGCTTCGCAAGGCCCGAAGAGCCGGAGGGAAGTATCGCACACGCAAATGTGCCAGGACAGAGACGTGTTCTACGTTGTCCCCTCTCGTCGTGCAGTTTGTGCCTCTGCTGCTTCTGCTGTTAGGAATCGCTCCTCGAAAGACGAGCGAGAGCGTCCTTCCGGGTGCATTGCACTGAGTCGAGTGCTCGCTCGGGACTTTGCTCTCGGGGCCAAGGCAAGAGGGCGTGCTTGCCCGCAGAACTGAGAACACGCTGTTGGGCAGAGCTGCAACTGACCGCTGGAGTTCAGCTCTCGCCGGACGGCAGAAGGCGAAGAACGAAGCCGCTTGCGAGCGGCGCAGTGCAGCGAAGAGCTCTCCCAATTCGCCGCTAGCTCCACGGTCCTTCTCAGCTGCGAGTAGCAGCGCTCGCAGTACACAGAGCTTCGCAAGGCCCGAAGAGCCGGAGGGAAGTTTCGCACACGCAAATGTGCCAGGACAGAGACGTGTTCTACGTTGTCCCCTCTCGTCGTGCAGTTTGTGCCTCTGCTGCTTCTGCTGTTAGGAATCGCTCCTCGAAAGACGAGCGAGAGCGTCCTTCCGGGTGCATTGCACTGAGTCGAGTGCTCGCTCGGGACTTTGCACTCGAGGCCAAGGCAAGAGGGCGTGCTTGCCCGCAGAACTGAGAACACGCTGTTGGGCAGAGCTGCAACTGACCGCTGGAGTTCAGCTCTCGCCGGACGGCAGAAGGCGAAGAACGAAGCCGCTTGCGAGCGGCGCAGTGCAGCGAAGAGCTCTCCCAATTCGCCGCTAGCTCCACGGTCCTCCTCAGCTGCGAGTAGCAGCGCTCGCAGTACACAGAGCTTCGCAAGGCCA
>NW_028276312.1:0-19277 GCF_052056855.1 Sturnus vulgaris
GAAGCCCTGTGTACTGCGAGCGCTGCTACTCGCAGCTGAGAAGGACCGTGGAGCTAGCGGCGAATTCGGAGAGCTCTTCGCTGCACTGCGCCGCTCGCAAGCGGCTTCGTTCTTCGCCTTCTGCCGTCCGGCGAGAGCTGAACTCCAGCGGTCAGTTGCAGCTCTGCCCAACAGCGTGTTCTCAGTTCTGCGGGCAAGCACGCCCTCTTGCCTTGGCCCCGAGTGCAAAGTCCCGAGCGAGCACTCGACTCAGTGCAATGCACCCGGAAGGACGCTCTCGCTCGTCTTTCAAGGAGCGATTCCTAACAGCAGAAGCAGCAGAGGCACAAACTGCATGACGAGAAGGGACAACGTAGAACACGTCTCTGTCCTGGCGCATTTTCGTGTGCGATACTTCCCTCCGGGTCTTCGGGCCTTGCGAAGCTCTGTGTACTGCGAGCGCTGCTACTCGCAGCTGAGAAGGACCGTGGAGCTAGCGGCGAATTCGGAGAGCTCTTCGCTGCACTGCGCCGCTCGCAAGCGGCTTCGTTCTTCGCCTTCTGCCGTCCGGCGAGAGCTGAACTCCAGCGGTCAGTTGCAGCTCTGCCCAACAGCGTGTTCTCAGTTCTGCGGGCAAGCACGCCCTCTTGCCTTGGCCCCGAGTGCAAAGTCCCGAGCGAGCACTCGACTCAGTGCAATGCACCCGGAAGGACGCTCTCGCTCGCCTTTCAAGGAGCGATTACCTACAGCAGAAGCAGCAGAGGCACAAACTGCATGACGAGAAGGGACAACGTAGAACACGTCTCTGTCCTGGCGCATTTTCGTGTGCGATACTTCCCTCCGGGTCTTCGGGCCTTGCGAAGCTCTGTGTACTGCGAGCGCTGCTACTCGCAGCTGAGAAGGACCGTGGAGCTAGCGGCGAATTCGGAGAGCTCTTCGCTGCACTGCGCCGCTCGCAAGCGGCTTCGTTCTTCGCCTTCTGCCGTCCGGCGAGAGCTGAACTCCAGCGGTCAGTTGCAGCTCTGCCCAACAGCGTGTTCTCAGTTCTGCGGGCAAGCACGCCCTCTTGCCTTGGCCCCGAGTGCAAAGCCCCGAGCGAGCACTCGACTCAGTGCAATGCACCCGGAAGGACGCTCTCGCTCGCCTTTCAAGGAGCGATTCCTAACAGCAGAAGCAGCAGAGGCACAAACTGCATGACGAGAAGGGACAACGTAGAACACGTCTCTGTCCTGGCGCATTTTCGTGTGCGATACTTCCCTCCGGGTCTTCGGGCCTTGCGAAGCTCTGTGTACTGCGAGCGCTGCTACTCGCAGCTGAGAAGGACCGTGGAGCTAGCGGCGAATTCGGAGAGCTCTTCGCTGCACTGCGCCGCTCGCAAGCGGCTTCGTTCTTCGCCTTCTGCCGTCCGGCGAGAGCTGAACTCCAGCGGTCAGTTGCAGCTCTGCCCAACAGCGTGTTCTCAGTTCTGCGGGCAAGCACGCCCTCTTGCCTTGGCCCCGAGTGCAAAGTCCCGAGCGAGCACTCGACTCAGTGCAATGCACCCGGAAGGACGCTCTCGCTCGCCTTTCAAGGAGCGATTCCTAACAGCAGAAGCAGCAGAGGCACAAACTGCATGACGAGAAGGGACAACGTAGAACACGTCTCTGTCCTGGCGCATTTTCGTGTGCGATACTTCCCTCCGGGTCTTCGGGCCTTGCGAAGCTCTGTGTACTGCGAGCGCTGCTACTCGCAGCTGAGAAGGACCGTGGAGCTAGCGGCGAATTCGGAGAGCTCTTCGCTGCACTGCGCCGCTCGCAAGCGGCTTCGTTCTTCGCCTTCTGCCGTCCGGCGAGAGCTGAACTCCAGCGGTCAGTTGCAGCTCTGCCCAACAGCGTGTTCTCAGTTCTGCGGGCAAGCACGCCCTCTTGCCTTGGCCCCGAGAGCAAAGTCCCGAGCGAGCACTCGACTCAGTGCAATGCACCCGGAAGGACGCTCTCGCTCGCCTTTCAAGGAGCGATTCCTAACAGCAGAAGCAGCAGAGGCACAAACTGCATGACGAGAAGGGACAACGTAGAACACGTCTCTGTCCTGGCGCATTTTCGTGTGCGATACTTCCCTCCGGGTCTTCGGGCCTTGCGAAGCCCTGTGTACTGCGAGCGCTGCTACTCGCAGCTGAGAAGGACCGTGGAGCTAGCGGCGAATTCGGAGAGCTCTTCGCTGCACTGCGCCGCTCGCAAGCGGCTTCGTTCTTCGCCTTCTGCCGTCCGGCGAGAGCTGAACTCCAGCGGTCAGTTGCAGCTCTGCCCAACAGCGTGTTCTCAGTTCTGCGGGCAAGCACGCCCTCTTGCCTTGGCCCCGAGAGCAAAGCCCCGAGCGAGCACTCGACTCAGTGCAATGCACCCGGAAGGACGCTCTCGCTCGTCTTTCAAGGAGCGATTCCTAACAGCAGAAGCAGCAGAGGCACAAACTGCATGACGAGAAGGGACAACGTAGAACACGTCTCTGTCCTGGCGCATTTTCGTGTGCGAAACTTCCCTCCGGGTCTTCGGGCCTTGCGAAGCCCTGTGTACTGCGAGCGCTGCTACTCGCAGCTGAGAAGGACCGTGGAGCTAGCGGCGAATTCGGAGAGCTCTTCGCTGCACTGCGCCGCTCGCAAGCGGCTTCGTTCTTCGCCTTCTGCCGTCCGGCGAGAGCTGAACTCCAGCGGTCAGTTGCAGCTCTGCCCAACAGCGTGTTCTCAGTTCTGCGGGCAAGCACGCCCTCTTGCCTTGGCCCCGAGAGCAAAGCCCCGAGCGAGCACTCGACTCAGTGCAATGCACCCGGAAGGACGCTCTCGCTCGCCTTTCAAGGAGCGATTCCTAACAGCAGAAGCAGCAGAGGCACAAACTGCATGACGAGAAGGGACAACGTAGAACACGTCTCTGTCCTGGCGCATTTTCGTGTGCGATACTTCCCTCCGGGTCTTCGGGCCTTGCGAAGCCCTGTGTACTGCGAGCGCTGCTACTCGCAGCTGAGAAGGACCGTGGAGCTAGCGGCGAATTCGGAGAGCTCTTCGCTGCACTGCGCCGCTCGCAAGCGGCTTCGTTCTTCGCCTTCTGCCGTCCGGCGAGAGCTGAACTCCAGCGGTCAGTTGCAGCTCTGCCCAACAGCGTGTTCTCAGTTCTGCGGGCAAGCACGCCCTCTTGCCTTGGCCCCGAGAGCAAAGCCCCGAGCGAGCACTCGACTCAGTGCAATGCACCCGGAAGGACGCTCTCGCTCGCCTTTCAAGGAGCGATTCCTAACAGCAGAAGCAGCAGAGGCACAAACTGCATGACGAGAAGGGACAACGTAGAACACGTCTCTGTCCTGGCGCATTTTCGTGTGCGAAACTTCCCTCCGGGTCTTCGGGCCTTGCGAAGCTCTGTGTACTGCGAGCGCTGCTACTCGCAGCTGAGAAGGACCGTGGAGCTAGCGGCGAATTCGGAGAGCTCTTCGCTGCACTGCGCCGCTCGCAAGCGGCTTCGTTCTTCGCCTTCTGCCGTCCGGCGAGAGCTGAACTCCAGCGGTCAGTTGCAGCTCTGCCCAACAGCGTGTTCTCAGTTCTGCGGGCAAGCACGCCCTCTTGCCTTGGCCCCGAGAGCAAAGTCCCGAGCGAGCACTCGACTCAGTGCAATGCACCCGGAAGGACGCTCTCGCTCGCCTTTCAAGGAGCGATTCCTAACAGCAGAAGCAGCAGAGGCACAAACTGCATGACGAGAAGGGACAACGTAGAACACGTCTCTGTCCTGGCGCATTTTCGTGTGCGATACTTCCCTCCGGGTCTTCGGGCCTTGCGAAGCCCTGTGTACTGCGAGCGCTGCTACTCGCAGCTGAGAAGGACCGTGGAGCTAGCGGCGAATTCGGAGAGCTCTTCGCTGCACTGCGCCGCTCGCAAGCGGCTTCGTTCTTCGCCTTCTGCCGTCCGGCGAGAGCTGAACTCCAGCGGTCAGTTGCAGCTCTGCCCAACAGCGTGTTCTCAGTTCTGCGGGCAAGCACGCCCTCTTGCCTTGGCCCCGAGAGCAAAGCCCCGAGCGAGCACTCGACTCAGTGCAATGCACCCGGAAGGACGCTCTCGCTCGCCTTTCAAGGAGCGATTCCTAACAGCAGAAGCAGCAGAGGCACAAACTGCATGACGAGAAGGGACAACGTAGAACACGTCTCTGTCCTGGCGCATTTTCGTGTGCGAAACTTCCCTCCGGGTCTTCGGGCCTTGCGAAGCCCTGTGTACTGCGAGCGCTGCTACTCGCAGCTGAGAAGGACCGTGGAGCTAGCGGCGAATTCGGAGAGCTCTTCGCTGCACTGCGCCGCTCGCAAGCGGCTTCGTTCTTCGCCTTCTGCCGTCCGGCGAGAGCTGAACTCCAGCGGTCAGTTGCAGCTCTGCCCAACAGCGTGTTCTCAGTTCTGCGGGCAAGCACGCCCTCTTGCCTTGGCCCCGAGAGCAAAGTCCCGAGCGAGCACTCGACTCAGTGCAATGCACCCGGAAGGACGCTCTCGCTCGCCTTTCAAGGAGCGATTCCTAACAGCAGAAGCAGCAGAGGCACAAACTGCATGACGAGAAGGGACAACGTAGAACACGTCTCTGTCCTGGCGCATTTTCGTGTGCGATACTTCCCTCCGCGTCTTCGGGCCTTGCGAAGCTCTGTGTACTGCGAGCGCTGCTACTCGCAGCTGAGAAGGACCGTGGAGCTAGCGGCGAATTCGGAGAGCTCTTCGCTGCACTGCGCCGCTCGCAAGCGGCTTCGTTCTTCGCCTTCTGCCGTCCGGCGAGAGCTGAACTCCAGCGGTCAGTTGCAGCTCTGCCCAACAGCGTGTTCTCAGTTCTGCGGGCAAGCACGCCCTCTTGCCTTGGCCCCGAGAGCAAAGCCCCGAGCGAGCACTCGACTCAGTGCAATGCACCCGGAAGGACGCTCTCGCTCGCCTTTCAAGGAGCGATTCCTAACAGCAGAAGCAGCAGAGGCACAAACTGCATGACGAGAAGGGACAACGTAGAACACGTCTCTGTCCTGGCGCATTTTCGTGTGCGAAACTTCCCTCCGGGTCTTCGGGCCTTGCGAAGCCCTGTGTACTGCGAGCGCTGCTACTCGCAGCTGAGAAGGACCGTGGAGCTAGCGGCGAATTCGGAGAGCTCTTCGCTGCACTGCGCCGCTCGCAAGCGGCTTCGTTCTTCGCCTTCTGCCGTCCGGCGAGAGCTGAACTCCAGCGGTCAGTTGCAGCTCTGCCCAACAGCGTGTTCTCAGTTCTGCGGGCAAGCACGCCCTCTTGCCTTGGCCCCGAGAGCAAAGCCCCGAGCGAGCACTCGACTCAGTGCAATGCACCCGGAAGGACGCTCTCGCTCGCCTTTCAAGGAGCGATTCCTAACAGCAGAAGCAGCAGAGGCACAAACTGCATGACGAGAAGGGACAACGTAGAACACGTCTCTGTCCTGGCGCATTTTCGTGTGCGATACTTCCCTCCGGGTCTTCGGGCCTTGCGAAGCCCTGTGTACTGCGAGCGCTGCTACTCGCAGCTGAGAAGGACCGTGGAGCTAGCGGCGAATTCGGAGAGCTCTTCGCTGCACTGCGCCGCTCGCAAGCGGCTTCGTTCTTCGCC
Source organism: Sturnus vulgaris (assembly GCF_052056855.1). NCBI lineage: Eukaryota > Metazoa > Chordata > Aves > Passeriformes > Sturnidae > Sturnus > Sturnus vulgaris. Next base: position 5,566 of record NW_028276312.1, read on the forward strand.
TTCTGCCGTCCGGCGAGAGCTGAACTCCAGCGGTCAGTTGCAGCTCTGCCCAACAGCGTGTTCTCAGTTCTGCGGGCAAGCACGCCCTCTTGCCTTGGCCCCGAGAGCAAAGCCCCGAGCGAGCACTCGACTCAGTGCAATGCACCCGGAAGGACGCTCTCGCTCGTCTTTCAAGGAGCGATTCCTAACAGCAGAAGCAGCAGAGGCACAAACTGCATGACGAGAAGGGACAACGTAGAACACGTCTCTGTCCTGGCGCATTTTCGTGTGCGATACTTCCCTCCGGGTCTTCGGGCCTTGCGAAGCCCTGTGTACTGCGAGCGCTGCTACTCGCAGCTGAGAAGGACCGTGGAGCTAGCGGCGAATTCGGAGAGCTCTTCGCTGCACTGCGCCGCTCGCAAGCGGCTTCGTTCTTCGCCTTCTGCCGTCCGGCGAGAGCTGAACTCCAGCGGTCAGTTGCAGCTCTGCCCAACAGCGTGTTCTCAGTTCTGCGGGCAAGCACGCCCTCTTGCCTTGGCCCCGAGTGCAAAGTCCCGAGCGAGCACTCGACTCAGTGCAATGCACCCGGAAGGACGCTCTCGCTCGTCTTTCAAGGAGCGATTCCTAACAGCAGAAGCAGCAGAGGCACAAACTGCATGACGAGAAGGGACAACGTAGAACACGTCTCTGTCCTGGCGCATTTTCGTGTGCGATACTTCCCTCCGGGTCTTCGGGCCTTGCGAAGCTCTGTGTACTGCGAGCGCTGCTACTCGCAGCTGAGAAGGACCGTGGAGCTAGCGGCGAATTCGGAGAGCTCTTCGCTGCACTGCGCCGCTCGCAAGCGGCTTCGTTCTTCGCCTTCTGCCGTCCGGCGAGAGCTGAACTCCAGCGGTCAGTTGCAGCTCTGCCCAACAGCGTGTTCTCAGTTCTGCGGGCAAGCACGCCCTCTTGCCTTGGCCCCGAGTGCAAAGTCCCGAGCGAGCACTCGACTCAGTGCAATGCACCCGGAAGGACGCTCTCGCTCGCCTTTCAAGGAGCGATTACCTACAGCAGAAGCAGCAGAGGCACAAACTGCATGACGAGAAGGGACAACGTAGAACACGTCTCTGTCCTGGCGCATTTTCGTGTGCGATACTTCCCTCCGGGTCTTCGGGCCTTGCGAAGCTCTGTGTACTGCGAGCGCTGCTACTCGCAGCTGAGAAGGACCGTGGAGCTAGCGGCGAATTCGGAGAGCTCTTCGCTGCACTGCGCCGCTCGCAAGCGGCTTCGTTCTTCGCCTTCTGCCGTCCGGCGAGAGCTGAACTCCAGCGGTCAGTTGCAGCTCTGCCCAACAGCGTGTTCTCAGTTCTGCGGGCAAGCACGCCCTCTTGCCTTGGCCCCGAGTGCAAAGTCCCGAGCGAGCACTCGACTCAGTGCAATGCACCCGGAAGGACGCTCTCGCTCGCCTTTCAAGGAGCGATTCCTAACAGCAGAAGCAGCAGAGGCACAAACTGCATGACGAGAAGGGACAACGTAGAACACGTCTCTGTCCTGGCGCATTTTCGTGTGCGATACTTCCCTCCGGGTCTTCGGGCCTTGCGAAGCTCTGTGTACTGCGAGCGCTGCTACTCGCAGCTGAGAAGGACCGTGGAGCTAGCGGCGAATTCGGAGAGCTCTTCGCTGCACTGCGCCGCTCGCAAGCGGCTTCGTTCTTCGCCTTCTGCCGTCCGGCGAGAGCTGAACTCCAGCGGTCAGTTGCAGCTCTGCCCAACAGCGTGTTCTCAGTTCTGCGGGCAAGCACGCCCTCTTGCCTTGGCCCCGAGAGCAAAGTCCCGAGCGAGCACTCGACTCAGTGCAATGCACCCGGAAGGACGCTCTCGCTCGTCTTTCAAGGAGCGATTCCTAACAGCAGAAGCAGCAGAGGCACAAACTGCATGACGAGAAGGGACAACGTAGAACACGTCTCTGTCCTGGCGCATTTTCGTGTGCGATACTTCCCTCCGGGTCTTCGGGCCTTGCGAAGCTCTGTGTACTGCGAGCGCTGCTACTCGCAGCTGAGAAGGACCGTGGAGCTAGCGGCGAATTCGGAGAGCTCTTCGCTGCACTGCGCCGCTCGCAAGCGGCTTCGTTCTTCGCCTTCTGCCGTCCGGCGAGAGCTGAACTCCAGCGGTCAGTTGCAGCTCTGCCCAACAGCGTGTTCTCAGTTCTGCGGGCAAGCACGCCCTCTTGCCTTGGCCCCGAGTGCAAAGTCCCGAGCGAGCACTCGACTCAGTGCAATGCACCCGGAAGGACGCTCTCGCTCGTCTTTCAAGGAGCGATTACCTACAGCAGAAGCAGCAGAGGCACAAACTGCATGACGAGAAGGGACAACGTAGAACACGTCTCTGTCCTGGCGCATTTTCGTGTGCGATACTTCCCTCCGGGTCTTCGGGCCTTGCGAAGCTCTGTGTACTGCGAGCGCTGCTACTCGCAGCTGAGAAGGACCGTGGAGCTAGCGGCGAATTCGGAGAGCTCTTCGCTGCACTGCGCCGCTCGCAAGCGGCTTCGTTCTTCGCCTTCTGCCGTCCGGCGAGAGCTGAACTCCAGCGGTCAGTTGCAGCTCTGCCCAACAGCGTGTTCTCAGTTCTGCGGGCAAGCACGCCCTCTTGCCTTGGCCCCGAGTGCAAAGTCCCGAGCGAGCACTCGACTCAGTGCAATGCACCCGGAAGGACGCTCTCGCTCGTCTTTCAAGGAGCGATTACCTACAGCAGAAGCAGCAGAGGCACAAACTGCATGACGAGAAGGGACAACGTAGAACACGTCTCTGTCCTGGCGCATTTTCGTGTGCGATACTTCCCTCCGGGTCTTCGGGCCTTGCGAAGCCCTGTGTACTGCGAGCGCTGCTACTCGCAGCTGAGAAGGACCGTGGAGCTAGCGGCGAATTCGGAGAGCTCTTCGCTGCACTGCGCCGCTCGCAAGCGGCTTCGTTCTTCGCCTTCTGCCGTCCGGCGAGAGCTGAACTCCAGCGGTCAGTTGCAGCTCTGCCCAACAGCGTGTTCTCAGTTCTGCGGGCAAGCACGCCCTCTTGCCTTGGCCCCGAGAGCAAAGCCCCGAGCGAGCACTCGACTCAGTGCAATGCACCCGGAAGGACGCTCTCGCTCGTCTTTCAAGGAGCGATTCCTAACAGCAGAAGCAGCAGAGGCACAAACTGCATGACGAGAAGGGACAACGTAGAACACGTCTCTGTCCTGGCGCATTTTCGTGTGCGATACTTCCCTCCGGGTCTTCGGGCCTTGCGAAGCCCTGTGTACTGCGAGCGCTGCTACTCGCAGCTGGGAAGGACCGTGGAGCTAGCGGCGAATTCGGAGAGCTCTTCGCTGCACTGCGCCGCTCGCAAGCGGCTTCGTTCTTCGCCTTCTGCCGTCCGGCGAGAGCTGAACTCCAGCGGTCAGTTGCAGCTCTGCCCAACAGCGTGTTCTCAGTTCTGCGGGCAAGCACGCCCTCTTGCCTTGGCCCCGAGAGCAAAGCCCCGAGCGAGCACTCGACTCAGTGCAATGCACCCGGAAGGACGCTCTCGCTCGCCTTTCAAGGAGCGATTCCTAACAGCAGAAGCAGCAGAGGCACAAACTGCATGACGAGAAGGGACAACGTAGAACACGTCTCTGTCCTGGCGCATTTTCGTGTGCGATACTTCCCTCCGGGTCTTCGGGCCTTGCGAAGCTCTGTGTACTGCGAGCGCTGCTACTCGCAGCTGAGAAGGACCGTGGAGCTAGCGGCGAATTCGGAGAGCTCTTCGCTGCACTGCGCCGCTCGCAAGCGGCTTCGTTCTTCGCCTTCTGCCGTCCGGCGAGAGCTGAACTCCAGCGGTCAGTTGCAGCTCTGCCCAACAGCGTGTTCTCAGTTCTGCGGGCAAGCACGCCCTCTTGCCTTGGCCCCGAGAGCAAAGCCCCGAGCGAGCACTCGACTCAGTGCAATGCACCCGGAAGGACGCTCTCGCTCGCCTTTCAAGGAGCGATTCCTAACAGCAGAAGCAGCAGAGGCACAAACTGCATGACGAGAAGGGACAACGTAGAACACGTCTCTGTCCTGGCGCATTTTCGTGTGCGAAACTTCCCTCCGGGTCTTCGGGCCTTGCGAAGCCCTGTGTACTGCGAGCGCTGCTACTCGCAGCTGAGAAGGACCGTGGAGCTAGCGGCGAATTCGGAGAGCTCTTCGCTGCACTGCGCCGCTCGCAAGCGGCTTCGTTCTTCGCCTTCTGCCGTCCGGCGAGAGCTGAACTCCAGCGGTCAGTTGCAGCTCTGCCCAACAGCGTGTTCTCAGTTCTGCGGGCAAGCACGCCCTCTTGCCTTGGCCCCGAGAGCAAAGCCCCGAGCGAGCACTCGACTCAGTGCAATGCACCCGGAAGGACGCTCTCGCTCGCCTTTCAAGGAGCGATTCCTAACAGCAGAAGCAGCAGAGGCACAAACTGCATGACGAGAAGGGACAACGTAGAACACGTCTCTGTCCTGGCGCATTTTCGTGTGCGATACTTCCCTCCGGGTCTTCGGGCCTTGCGAAGCCCTGTGTACTGCGAGCGCTGCTACTCGCAGCTGAGAAGGACCGTGGAGCTAGCGGCGAATTCGGAGAGCTCTTCGCTGCACTGCGCCGCTCGCAAGCGGCTTCGTTCTTCGCCTTCTGCCGTCCGGCGAGAGCTGAACTCCAGCGGTCAGTTGCAGCTCTGCCCAACAGCGTGTTCTCAGTTCTGCGGGCAAGCACGCCCTCTTGCCTTGGCCCCGAGAGCAAAGCCCCGAGCGAGCACTCGACTCAGTGCAATGCACCCGGAAGGACGCTCTCGCTCGTCTTTCAAGGAGCGATTCCTAACAGCAGAAGCAGCAGAGGCACAAACTGCATGACGAGAAGGGACAACGTAGAACACGTCTCTGTCCTGGCGCATTTTCGTGTGCGATACTTCCCTCCGGGTCTTCGGGCCTTGCGAAGCTCTGTGTACTGCGAGCGCTGCTACTCGCAGCTGAGAAGGACCGTGGAGCTAGCGGCGAATTCGGAGAGCTCTTCGCTGCACTGCGCCGCTCGCAAGCGGCTTCGTTCTTCGCCTTCTGCCGTCCGGCGAGAGCTGAACTCCAGCGGTCAGTTGCAGCTCTGCCCAACAGCGTGTTCTCAGTTCTGCGGGCAAGCACGCCCTCTTGCCTTGGCCCCGAGTGCAAAGTCCCGAGCGAGCACTCGACTCAGTGCAATGCACCCGGAAGGACGCTCTCGCTCGCCTTTCAAGGAGCGATTACCTACAGCAGAAGCAGCAGAGGCACAAACTGCATGACGAGAAGGGACAACGTAGAACACGTCTCTGTCCTGGCGCATTTTCGTGTGCGATACTTCCCTCCGGGTCTTCGGGCCTTGCGAAGCTCTGTGTACTGCGAGCGCTGCTACTCGCAGCTGAGAAGGACCGTGGAGCTAGCGGCGAATTCGGAGAGCTCTTCGCTGCACTGCGCCGCTCGCAAGCGGCTTCGTTCTTCGCCTTCTGCCGTCCGGCGAGAGCTGAACTCCAGCGGTCAGTTGCAGCTCTGCCCAACAGCGTGTTCTCAGTTCTGCGGGCAAGCACGCCCTCTTGCCTTGGCCCCGAGTGCAAAGTCCCGAGCGAGCACTCGACTCAGTGCAATGCACCCGGAAGGACGCTCTCGCTCGCCTTTCAAGGAGCGATTCCTAACAGCAGAAGCAGCAGAGGCACAAACTGCATGACGAGAAGGGACAACGTAGAACACGTCTCTGTCCTGGCGCATTTTCGTGTGCGATACTTCCCTCCGGGTCTTCGGGCCTTGCGAAGCTCTGTGTACTGCGAGCGCTGCTACTCGCAGCTGAGAAGGACCGTGGAGCTAGCGGCGAATTCGGAGAGCTCTTCGCTGCACTGCGCCGCTCGCAAGCGGCTTCGTTCTTCGCCTTCTGCCGTCCGGCGAGAGCTGAACTCCAGCGGTCAGTTGCAGCTCTGCCCAACAGCGTGTTCTCAGTTCTGCGGGCAAGCACGCCCTCTTGCCTTGGCCCCGAGTGCAAAGTCCCGAGCGAGCACTCGACTCAGTGCAATGCACCCGGAAGGACGCTCTCGCTCGCCTTTCAAGGAGCGATTCCTAACAGCAGAAGCAGCAGAGGCACAAACTGCATGACGAGAAGGGACAACGTAGAACACGTCTCTGTCCTGGCGCATTTTCGTGTGCGATACTTCCCTCCGGGTCTTCGGGCCTTGCGAAGCTCTGTGTACTGCGAGCGCTGCTACTCGCAGCTGAGAAGGACCGTGGAGCTAGCGGCGAATTCGGAGAGCTCTTCGCTGCACTGCGCCGCTCGCAAGCGGCTTCGTTCTTCGCCTTCTGCCGTCCGGCGAGAGCTGAACTCCAGCGGTCAGTTGCAGCTCTGCCCAACAGCGTGTTCTCAGTTCTGCGGGCAAGCACGCCCTCTTGCCTTGGCCCCGAGAGCAAAGTCCCGAGCGAGCACTCGACTCAGTGCAATGCACCCGGAAGGACGCTCTCGCTCGTCTTTCAAGGAGCGATTCCTAACAGCAGAAGCAGCAGAGGCACAAACTGCATGACGAGAAGGGACAACGTAGAACACGTCTCTGTCCTGGCGCATTTTCGTGTGCGATACTTCCCTCCGGGTCTTCGGGCCTTGCGAAGCTCTGTGTACTGCGAGCGCTGCTACTCGCAGCTGAGAAGGACCGTGGAGCTAGCGGCGAATTCGGAGAGCTCTTCGCTGCACTGCGCCGCTCGCAAGCGGCTTCGTTCTTCGCCTTCTGCCGTCCGGCGAGAGCTGAACTCCAGCGGTCAGTTGCAGCTCTGCCCAACAGCGTGTTCTCAGTTCTGCGGGCAAGCACGCCCTCTTGCCTTGGCCCCGAGTGCAAAGTCCCGAGCGAGCACTCGACTCAGTGCAATGCACCCGGAAGGACGCTCTCGCTCGTCTTTCAAGGAGCGATTACCTACAGCAGAAGCAGCAGAGGCACAAACTGCATGACGAGAAGGGACAACGTAGAACACGTCTCTGTCCTGGCGCATTTTCGTGTGCGATACTTCCCTCCGGGTCTTCGGGCCTTGCGAAGCCCTGTGTACTGCGAGCGCTGCTACTCGCAGCTGAGAAGGACCGTGGAGCTAGCGGCGAATTCGGAGAGCTCTTCGCTGCACTGCGCCGCTCGCAAGCGGCTTCGTTCTTCGCCTTCTGCCGTCCGGCGAGAGCTGAACGCCAGCGGTCAGTTGCAGCTCTGCCCAACAGCGTGTTCTCAGTTCTGCGGGCAAGCACGCCCTCTTGCCTTGGCCCCGAGTGCAAAGCCCCGAGCGAGCACTCGACTCAGTGCAATGCACCCGGAAGGACGCTCTCGCTCGTCTTTCAAGGAGCGATTACCTACAGCAGAAGCAGCAGAGGCACAAACTGCATGACGAGAAGGGACAACGTAGAACACGTCTCTGTCCTGGCGCATTTTCGTGTGCGATACTTCCCTCCGGGTCTTCGGGCCTTGCGAAGCCCTGTGTACTGCGAGCGCTGCTACTCGCAGCTGAGAAGGACCGTGGAGCTAGCTGCGAATTCGGAGAGCTCTTCGCTGCACTGCGCCGCTCGCAAGCGGCTTCGTTCTTCGCCTTCTGCCGTCCGGCGAGAGCTGAACTCCAGCGGTCAGTTGCAGCTCTGCCCAACAGCGTGTTCTCAGTTCTGCGGGCAAGCACGCCCTCTTGCCTTGGCCCCGAGAGCAAAGCCCCGAGCGAGCACTCGACTCAGTGCAATGCACCCGGAAGGACGCTCTCGCTCGCCTTTCAAGGAGCGATTCCTAACAGCAGAAGCAGCAGAGGCACAAACTGCATGACGAGAAGGGACAACGTAGAACACGTCTCTGTCCTGGCGCATTTTCGTGTGCGATACTTCCCTCCGCGTCTTCGGGCCTTGCGAAGCTCTGTGTACTGCGAGCGCTGCTACTCGCAGCTGAGAAGGACCGTGGAGCTAGCGGCGAATTCGGAGAGCTCTTCGCTGCACTGCGCCGCTCGCAAGCGGCTTCGTTCTTCGCCTTCTGCCGTCCGGCGAGAGCTGAACTCCAGCGGTCAGTTGCAGCTCTGCCCAACAGCGTGTTCTCAGTTCTGCGGGCAAGCACGCCCTCTTGCCTTGGCCCCGAGAGCAAAGCCCCGAGCGAGCACTCGACTCAGTGCAATGCACCCGGAAGGACGCTCTCGCTCGCCTTTCAAGGAGCGATTCCTAACAGCAGAAGCAGCAGAGGCACAAACTGCATGACGAGAAGGGACAACGTAGAACACGTCTCTGTCCTGGCGCATTTTCGTGTGCGAAACTTCCCTCCGGGTCTTCGGGCCTTGCGAAGCCCTGTGTACTGCGAGCGCTGCTACTCGCAGCTGAGAAGGACCGTGGAGCTAGCGGCGAATTCGGAGAGCTCTTCGCTGCACTGCGCCGCTCGCAAGCGGCTTCGTTCTTCGCCTTCTGCCGTCCGGCGAGAGCTGAACTCCAGCGGTCAGTTGCAGCTCTGCCCAACAGCGTGTTCTCAGTTCTGCGGGCAAGCACGCCCTCTTGCCTTGGCCCCGAGAGCAAAGCCCCGAGCGAGCACTCGACTCAGTGCAATGCACCCGGAAGGACGCTCTCGCTCGCCTTTCAAGGAGCGATTCCTAACAGCAGAAGCAGCAGAGGCACAAACTGCATGACGAGAAGGGACAACGTAGAACACGTCTCTGTCCTGGCGCATTTTCGTGTGCGATACTTCCCTCCGGGTCTTCGGGCCTTGCGAAGCCCTGTGTACTGCGAGCGCTGCTACTCGCAGCTGAGAAGGACCGTGGAGCTAGCGGCGAATTCGGAGAGCTCTTCGCTGCACTGCGCCGCTCGCAAGCGGCTTCGTTCTTCGCCTTCTGCCGTCCGGCGAGAGCTGAACTCCAGCGGTCAGTTGCAGCTCTGCCCAACAGCGTGTTCTCAGTTCTGCGGGCAAGCACGCCCTCTTGCCTTGGCCCCGAGAGCAAAGCCCCGAGCGAGCACTCGACTCAGTGCAATGCACCCGGAAGGACGCTCTCGCTCGCCTTTCAAGGAGCGATTCCTAACAGCAGAAGCAGCAGAGGCACAAACTGCATGACGAGAAGGGACAACGTAGAACACGTCTCTGTCCTGGCGCATTTTCGTGTGCGATACTTCCCTCCGGGTCTTCGGGCCTTGCGAAGCCCTGTGTACTGCGAGCGCTGCTACTCGCAGCTGAGAAGGACCGTGGAGCTAGCGGCGAATTCGGAGAGCTCTTCGCTGCACTGCGCCGCTCGCAAGCGGCTTCGTTCTTCGCCTTCTGCCGTCCGGCGAGAGCTGAACTCCAGCGGTCAGTTGCAGCTCTGCCCAACAGCGTGTTCTCAGTTCTGCGGGCAAGCACGCCCTCTTGCCTTGGCCCCGAGAGCAAAGCCCCGAGCGAGCACTCGACTCAGTGCAATGCACCCGGAAGGACGCTCTCGCTCGTCTTTCAAGGAGCGATTCCTAACAGCAGAAGCAGCAGAGGCACAAACTGCATGACGAGAAGGGACAACGTAGAACACGTCTCTGTCCTGGCGCATTTTCGTGTGCGATACTTCCCTCCGGGTCTTCGGGCCTTGCGAAGCCCTGTGTACTGCGAGCGCTGCTACTCGCAGCTGAGAAGGACCGTGGAGCTAGCGGCGAATTCGGAGAGCTCTTCGCTGCACTGCGCCGCTCGCAAGCGGCTTCGTTCTTCGCCTTCTGCCGTCCGGCGAGAGCTGAACTCCAGCGGTCAGTTGCAGCTCTGCCCAACAGCGTGTTCTCAGTTCTGCGGGCAAGCACGCCCTCTTGCCTTGGCCCCGAGTGCAAAGTCCCGAGCGAGCACTCGACTCAGTGCAATGCACCCGGAAGGACGCTCTCGCTCGTCTTTCAAGGAGCGATTCCTAACAGCAGAAGCAGCAGAGGCACAAACTGCATGACGAGAAGGGACAACGTAGAACACGTCTCTGTCCTGGCGCATTTTCGTGTGCGATACTTCCCTCCGGGTCTTCGGGCCTTGCGAAGCTCTGTGTACTGCGAGCGCTGCTACTCGCAGCTGAGAAGGACCGTGGAGCTAGCGGCGAATTCGGAGAGCTCTTCGCTGCACTGCGCCGCTCGCAAGCGGCTTCGTTCTTCGCCTTCTGCCGTCCGGCGAGAGCTGAACTCCAGCGGTCAGTTGCAGCTCTGCCCAACAGCGTGTTCTCAGTTCTGCGGGCAAGCACGCCCTCTTGCCTTGGCCCCGAGTGCAAAGTCCCGAGCGAGCACTCGACTCAGTGCAATGCACCCGGAAGGACGCTCTCGCTCGCCTTTCAAGGAGCGATTACCTACAGCAGAAGCAGCAGAGGCACAAACTGCATGACGAGAAGGGACAACGTAGAACACGTCTCTGTCCTGGCGCATTTTCGTGTGCGATACTTCCCTCCGGGTCTTCGGGCCTTGCGAAGCTCTGTGTACTGCGAGCGCTGCTACTCGCAGCTGAGAAGGACCGTGGAGCTAGCGGCGAATTCGGAGAGCTCTTCGCTGCACTGCGCCGCTCGCAAGCGGCTTCGTTCTTCGCCTTCTGCCGTCCGGCGAGAGCTGAACTCCAGCGGTCAGTTGCAGCTCTGCCCAACAGCGTGTTCTCAGTTCTGCGGGCAAGCACGCCCTCTTGCCTTGGCCCCGAGTGCAAAGCCCCGAGCGAGCACTCGACTCAGTGCAATGCACCCGGAAGGACGCTCTCGCTCGCCTTTCAAGGAGCGATTCCTAACAGCAGAAGCAGCAGAGGCACAAACTGCATGACGAGAAGGGACAACGTAGAACACGTCTCTGTCCTGGCGCATTTTCGTGTGCGATACTTCCCTCCGGGTCTTCGGGCCTTGCGAAGCTCTGTGTACTGCGAGCGCTGCTACTCGCAGCTGAGAAGGACCGTGGAGCTAGCGGCGAATTCGGAGAGCTCTTCGCTGCACTGCGCCGCTCGCAAGCGGCTTCGTTCTTCGCCTTCTGCCGTCCGGCGAGAGCTGAACTCCAGCGGTCAGTTGCAGCTCTGCCCAACAGCGTGTTCTCAGTTCTGCGGGCAAGCACGCCCTCTTGCCTTGGCCCCGAGTGCAAAGTCCCGAGCGAGCACTCGACTCAGTGCAATGCACCCGGAAGGACGCTCTCGCTCGCCTTTCAAGGAGCGATTCCTAACAGCAGAAGCAGCAGAGGCACAAACTGCATGACGAGAAGGGACAACGTAGAACACGTCTCTGTCCTGGCGCATTTTCGTGTGCGATACTTCCCTCCGGGTCTTCGGGCCTTGCGAAGCTCTGTGTACTGCGAGCGCTGCTACTCGCAGCTGAGAAGGACCGTGGAGCTAGCGGCGAATTCGGAGAGCTCTTCGCTGCACTGCGCCGCTCGCAAGCGGCTTCGTTCTTCGCCTTCTGCCGTCCGGCGAGAGCTGAACTCCAGCGGTCAGTTGCAGCTCTGCCCAACAGCGTGTTCTCAGTTCTGCGGGCAAGCACGCCCTCTTGCCTTGGCCCCGAGAGCAAAGTCCCGAGCGAGCACTCGACTCAGTGCAATGCACCCGGAAGGACGCTCTCGCTCGTCTTTCAAGGAGCGATTCCTAACAGCAGAAGCAGCAGAGGCACAAACTGCATGACGAGAAGGGACAACGTAGAACACGTCTCTGTCCTGGCGCATTTTCGTGTGCGATACTTCCCTCCGGGTCTTCGGGCCTTGCGAAGCTCTGTGTACTGCGAGCGCTGCTACTCGCAGCTGAGAAGGACCGTGGAGCTAGCGGCGAATTCGGAGAGCTCTTCGCTGCACTGCGCCGCTCGCAAGCGGCTTCGTTCTTCGCCTTCTGCCGTCCGGCGAGAGCTGAACTCCAGCGGTCAGTTGCAGCTCTGCCCAACAGCGTGTTCTCAGTTCTGCGGGCAAGCACGCCCTCTTGCCTTGGCCCCGAGAGCAAAGTCCCGAGCGAGCACTCGACTCAGTGCAATGCACCCGGAAGGACGCTCTCGCTCGCCTTTCAAGGAGCGATTCCTAACAGCAGAAGCAGCAGAGGCACAAACTGCATGACGAGAAGGGACAACGTAGAACACGTCTCTGTCCTGGCGCATTTCCGTGTGCCATACTTCCCTCCGGGTCTTCGGGCCTTGCGAAGCTCTGTGTACTGCGAGCGCTGCTACTCGCAGCTGAGAAGGACCGTGGAGCTAGCGGCGAATTCGGAGAGCTCTTCGCTGCACTGCGCCGCTCGCAAGCGGCTTCGTTCTTCGCCTTCTGCCGTCCGGCGAGAGCTGAACTCCAGCGGTCAGTTGCAGCTCTGCCCAACAGCGTGTTCTCAGTTCTGCGGGCAAGCACGCCCTCTTGCCTTGGCCCCGAGAGCAAAGTCCCGAGCGAGCACTCGACTCAGTGCAATGCACCCGGAAGGACGCTCTCGCTCGCCTTTCAAGGAGCGATTCCTAACAGCAGAAGCAGCAGAGGCACAAACTGCATGACGAGAAGGGACAACGTAGAACACGTCTCTGTCCTGGCGCATTTTCGTGTGCGATACTTCCCTCCGGGTCTTCGGGCCTTGCGAAGCCCTGTGTACTGCGAGCGCTGCTACTCGCAGCTGAGAAGGACCGTGGAGCTAGCGGCGAATTCGGAGAGCTCTTCGCTGCACTGCGCCGCTCGCAAGCGGCTTCGTTCTTCGCCTTCTGCCGTCCGGCGAGAGCTGAACTCCAGCGGTCAGTTGCAGCTCTGCCCAACAGCGTGTTCTCAGTTCTGCGGGCAAGCACGCCCTCTTGCCTTGGCCCCGAGAGCAAAGCCCCGAGCGAGCACTCGACTCAGTGCAATGCACCCGGAAGGACGCTCTCGCTCGCCTTTCAAGGAGCGATTCCTAACAGCAGAAGCAGCAGAGGCACAAACTGCATGACGAGAAGGGACAACGTAGAACACGTCTCTGTCCTGGCGCATTTTCGTGTGCGATACTTCCCTCCGGGTCTTCGGGCCTTGCGAAGCCCTGTGTACTGCGAGCGCTGCTACTCGCAGCTGAGAAGGACCGTGGAGCTAGCGGCGAATTCGGAGAGCTCTTCGCTGCACTGCGCCGCTCGCAAGCGGCGGCTTCGTTCTTCGCCTTCTGCCGTCCGGCGAGAGCTGAACTCCAGCGGTCAGTTGCAGCTCTGCCCAACAGCGTGTTCTCAGTTCTGCGGGCAAGCACGCCCTCTTGCCTTGGCCCCGAGAGCAAAGCCCCGAGCGAGCACTCGACTCAGTGCAATGCACCCGGAAGGACGCTCTCGCTCGCCTTTCAAGGAGCGATTCCTAACAGCAGAAGCAGCAGAGGCACAAACTGCATGACGAGAAGGGACAACGTAGAACACGTCTCTGTCCTGGCGCATTTTCGTGTGCGATACTTCCCTCCGGGTCTTCGGGCCTTGCGAAGCCCTGTGTACTGCGAGCGCTGCTACTCGCAGCTGAGAAGGACCGTGGAGCTAGCGGCGAATTCGGAGAGCTCTTCGCTGCACTGCGCCGCTCGCAAGCGGCTTCGTTCTTCGCCTTCTGCCGTCCGGCGAGAGCTGAACTCCAGCGGTCAGTTGCAGCTCTGCCCAACAGCGTGTTCTCAGTTCTGCGGGCAAGCACGCCCTCTTGCCTTGGCCCCGAGAGCAAAGCCCCGAGCGAGCACTCGACTCAGTGCAATGCACCCGGAAGGACGCTCTCGCTCGTCTTTCAAGGAGCGATTCCTAACAGCAGAAGCAGCAGAGGCACAAACTGCATGACGAGAAGGGACAACGTAGAACACGTCTCTGTCCTGGCGCATTTTCGTGTGCGATACTTCCCTCCGGGTCTTCGGGCCTTGC
>NW_028276319.1:0-137500 GCF_052056855.1 Sturnus vulgaris
TGAAAGCAGATGTCCCTGAAAAGAGGAGAGCTTAGAAAACGCTAGGGATTTAAAAAATCGGGCATGACGTCAAGCCCTGGTCTGAATCCTGAAATCTCCTGGGTCTGTGTCTCAGCCACACTGGAAGCCTAGCAGCTGGTAGCTCTCTGCATATCTATCTGGAGATCTTCTGTCTTTCTGTCTCTTTTTTCTCTTTTAACCTTCTTATCCTCTTTTACTGGAATGTTTTTGGGTAGTTTAACATTTTTATGCCTAAAGGTTTCCATCTTACATGGGCCGAGTTAATGATGTTCCTGCTACGCTAAGTGATGCACGTTGAATTGGATGTTGTATGAAATCATTTGCCAAAGGAGCTCGGTTTTCTGTATTTTTCCAGTACACTTTTGTGTCGTTTTGACCTCTTGAGAATATCTGGCTGGGGTTTCTACTCTGCACCAAACTCGAGGAAAGGAACCTTTGCTCACCCTCAGCATTTCAGTGTTCTGGGGTGTTACAGGCGCGCAGGCTCAGCACGGCCTCTTGTTTCCATGAGGCCCCGCTGTGTCACACTGGCCCTTGGTTCCATGAGCATCTGGAGTGTCACACAGCTTGATGACATTTGTCCTTGCTGCCTCTCCCATCCCAGTGCTCCAGGAACAGCCCCGAGCCACCTGTGAGGGACAGGCCCTGCTGGCCCAGGCCTGGGCTCAGGCCTTGGCCTTTCTGCTTCCTCCAACCAGCCCAGGCCTTGCTCAGCATTGCAGTTCCCTGCTCACAGCCTCGGGCTCCTGCAATCCTGGCCTCAAGGATCTGCTCTCACCACTCCCTGGGGAGCCTTTGGCAGTCCCTGCCCTCAGTGGGGCCAGTGATGCTCCAAGGGACTTGGAGTTTTGCTTCTGACTCCTTGAGCAGCTTCTTCAACCTTCTCTCAGTGCCTGGGGCTCCTGGACTCAGCCCCAAATCCACCGTTGGGGATCATTAAAATACAGAAAACCCTCAGGAGCTCTTTGTCTTCTTTCCAATGTCTTCCAGTCTCCAGGCCTTGTGCAGCTGCTTGGAGTCACTTTGGAGTTCTCTTAAGGAGGAAGATTTCAAGGTACAGCTCATGATTTTCAGTTTTATAAAAGGGAGTAATTTTTCTTTTTCAGTTCAAAGAAGAAGCAACTTAGGCATTCCCCAGGTGATCTTGATGCTGAATGTCTCCTTAGGAGGTGTGGGCCCACTGAAGAATGAGCCCCTTGCCAGGCTGACCCTGTTTGGACAAGCTGCTCCCCAAGCCCAGCCTGGGGACATGTCTGACATGGCCCAGCTGGGACTGACATGCCTGGCCCTGCACCAGAAGCCCTTCCCCCTGAACTCTGCAGCTGGCTGTCCCTGCCCACTGCACCATGTCCCACGTGCTCTCCTCAGGGCTCTGCCTGCATCCAGGCCCAGGACAAGTATTCCTGTTTGTGAGGAAAGAAGGGAAAAGCCTGAGCAGGTTTTCCTAAACGACAAACCCCCACTGTAGAAGCACATGCTGAGTACAGGCTGCCTGGAACCTGGAATGATGACACCTTTCTACTAGGGACAGTGGGACCAGAAATGATGTCTGGATGCAGAATTCTCGGAGTCTTGCAGCTGAATTCTCTGTCCTTGTCCTTTCCCTGCATCTCTGTTGCAGATGGAAGCTGCTGGTGCCTTTCTCAGCTGTGACCTGTCTTTTGAATGCAGACAGATGTTCCCAGGTGTGTTAAGCAGGTGCTGCTCAATGTTTATGCAAAGCTTTGGTGTGCTCATGGAACCAAGGGGACCCTTGTGACACAGCGGGGGCTGATGGAACCAAGGAGACAGTTGTGACAGTTGAGAGCCTCACAGAAACAAGGCTCCATTGTGACACTGAAGGCAATTACGGAATCCACATCACTGTGACACAGCCAGGCCACATGGAACCAATGGTCCCTGATGACAATGCAGGTCCAAGGAGACCATGGTGACACTATGGGACCGCATGGATCCAAGGGGCCACTGTGACACTGAAGAACTTCATGGAAGCCAGGGTGCAGTGTGACACAGCGGTGCCTGATTGGAACAAAGGAACCACTGTTGACAGCCCAGAAACTCCTGGAACCAAGGGGCTGGGGTGACACAGCAGGGCCACATGGAACCAAGGAGACCTGTGACATTTAGGAACCTCATGGAACCAAGAGTCCACTATGACACTGCAGAAACAAGGAGACCATTGGGACGTTGTGGAAGCTCACAGAACCAAGCAGCCCTCGAGACACTCCAGGGCCTCGTTGAAGCAGGGAGACCACTGTGACAGTCCAGAACCTCATGGAGCTAAGGCTCTCTTGTGACACAGCAGGCTCCCATGCAACCAATTGTCCATTGTGACAATGCAGATCCCAGGAGACCATGGTTACACTACGGAAGCTCATGGAACCAAGGGTCCATTGTGACAAAGCAAGGCCTTGTGGAACCAAGGAGAGCATTGTGACGTAATGGAACCTCGTGGAACCAAGGGTCCGTTGTTAGAGTCCAGAACCAAGGACACCATTGTGACAGTCCAGAACCTCATGGGACCAAGATTCCCTTGTTACACAGTGGCACTTGATGGAACCAAGGAGCCACTGTAGCACAGCAAAGCTGCATGAAACCTATGGTCCGTAGCGCTACTGCGGATCCAGGGAAACCATGGCGATACCACGGAACCTCATGGAACCAAGGGTCCAGTGTGACCCAGCAGAACCTCTTGGAATCAAGGCACCCATGTTACACTATGGAACCTCATGGAGCCAAGGGTCCGGTGTGCCGTTGCGGGGCCTCACTGGAGCAAAGGACATGGTTGATGGGACAGAAGCTCATGGAAACGATGGGATATTGGGACATTGCAGAGCCTCATGGAACCAAGGAGACCACTGTGACACTGAGGAAGAATTATGGAAGCAAGCAGCCACTGTAGAACCAAGGAGAGCACTGTTGACAGTACAAAACCTCCTGGAACTGAGAGGCCATTGTTCTACAGCGAGGCCTCGGGGAACCAAGGGGCCATGGTGACACTGTGGGGCCTCATGAACCAAGTAGTCGTTGTGACACAGCGGGGCTGCTTGTAACCAATTGTCCATCGTGATACTGCAGATGCAAGAGACCGTGCTGACACTATGGCAGTTCATGGAACCGAGAGGCTGTTGTGACACACCAAGGCCTCGTGGCACCAAGGAGAGAGCATTGTGGCAGTGCAGAACTAAGGAGGCCATTTTGACAGTACAGACCCAAATGGAACCAAGGGTCCACTGTTATCCAGCAGGGCCTCGTGGAACCAAGGGGCCCTCGTGAAAGTGTGCAAGGGGCATAATGGAGTCAGGGACACCACTGATACTGAAATCTGCTGGATAGCAACTTTTGAACACAGTTTTGAGGATTTGAGAGCAGGTATTCTTTATTACACCATGGTGGTCACTTGGGCAATCCTTCATCTACTCGAGTGCACTGGCCACCAGGCAATCGGAGCTTTTATCACTCACACTGATGATGTATTCATTAGTTAACCCCACCTGGAATTTATTTGCCATAATTGCACCCCTTCTCACAAGTCCTTCTATGGTTCTTTGGAGTGTGTCTTCAACATGCACTGTCCTTTTTAGGTGACTGCTCTTTGATCCCCGCTTTTGAGGAAGGGCAATATTATTGTTGTGTATAACTTCTGCTTTTGTCAGCCTTGCAGAGCTGAGCTGACATTCTCCTTGCGTTTTGTGCACGCTCCGTTTGCCTCGGCTACATCCTTTGTGCGTTTCTCCAAGACTGTGCTCTTCTGTTCTCTGCCCTTGGTAAGTGTAAATGTTGTTCTGTTCTCCTGTCCTTGTCACAGTGCTCGCCCCACGAGGCGTGTCTGCAAGCCCCTCCAACCCATGGACTTGGGATGGGCAAGTGTTCCTGAGGGAACAGGGATGGGACAGCTGGGCTGGACTGGCCCAAGGGATGTTCCATTCCATGTCACACCACGATCAGCAATCAACTGGGAGAAGCAGGGGCATGGGGGATGGGGGGGGGGGGGGTGGGGGTGTGTCACCATCTGCCAACACAGGCCGAGGATTGTTCGATCTCAGAGGTGCAAACAGGTAAATAGCGGGGGACAAATCAGTTTATTCAACAACAGCAATGCATTTTTATTGAATGCCAAACAATTCAGTTGCGCTAGAGGGGAGAGATATAGGAAACGGAGTATAGAGAGAGAAAAGGAGGGGAAGGGGGAAGTAGCTACCAACAGACGAGACCAAGGTCATGGTGGGCCAGCCAATGGAAGGGTGGTCATCCGTGGGGAGTACTCAGGGTCTTCTCCAGAGGATCGCTCTTTTGTAGTCCTTTTCCAAAGCGAGTGGCTTGTGGCCAAGAGGCGGGGAGATTTATGGAGCATTGTGTGGTGCTCCAAGAGACAGGTGCGGTCGTGCAGTACATGCAGGCTTCAGCTGGTACCATGACAGCACAGTCCAGTGAGCACAACACACCTGCAAAGAGTCCCTTGGCAAGCACCCACCTCAAGCAGGCCAGAAAACCATTGTCCAGAGTCAACCTGGGCGGGGGTCCTTGAGGTCTTCTTGAGAGGGTCATGAGGCAAAAATGAGGGAAACTTCACACCGACCCTTAGAGTGGTAGATGAGAGGCAGCCCTCAGGAAACGGTGGCCACCCAGAGCTGTTACTCCTAGCAGATTTTGGCTGGGAGCAAGCCTTGTATGTAGTGCTTTTTCAGGGGGAATATCAGTTTCAGCCGTGGGAACCTGCAAAAGGGGCTGGTACTTTTCCATAGGAAGGAAAGCACAGAGCCTTAGTGCTCCAGGAGCTGATGAGAGGCAGTCCTCAACATTCCAGGATCAGCCAGTCTTGCCAGGTGGCCCCCGGGGAGGCCCAGCCAGCCAGACCTGTTCCATGTTGCCTTGGTTCCATGGGGCCTCACAGTGTCACAATGTTCTCCTTGATTCCAGGAGTCCCTGTAGTGTCCCGATATTCTCCTTGTCACAATATTCTCCCTGCTTCTGTAGTGTAAACAATGGCCCCTTGCTTCCCTAAGGTCCTGCAGAGTCACCACGGCCCCTGGGCTCCATGTGGCCCTGCTGTGTAACAAAGGCTCCTTGGTTCTCTGGGCCGCACAGCTTCATCACTGACCCTTGGTTCCATTGGGGTCCTGAGTCTCACAAAGGTGCCCCTGATTGCATGAGGCACCAGAGTGTCAAAATGGTCTCTGGTTCCATGAGGTTCCGCAGTGTCCCCATGGTCGCTGTCAGAGGCTGGATGACATCAATGTCCCCAGACCCGTCGGGATGCTCGGAATGGCCGAGTGGGGCCGGGGCTGGGACAGACCTTGGAATGAGGTGGGACAGAACCCCGTCCCCAGCCATGGCCTGGCAGATCTGCCAATCACACAGCAGGGGCAGAGCAAACCCAGCTGTGACTGCCTGAGCCGTCAATCAATCACACAGCAGGGGCAGCGCCCAGCCAGCTCTGATTGGCTGAGCCGTCAATCAATCACACAGCAGGGGCAGCGCCCAGCCAGCTCTGATTGGTTGAGCCGTCAATCAATCACACAGCAGGGTCACCGCCCAGCCAGCTCTGATTGGCTGAGCCGTCAATCAAGCACACAGCAGGGGCAGCGCCCACCCAGCTCTGATTGGCTGAGCCGTCAATCAATCCCACACAAAGGCAATGAAACACAGCAGTGCGTGGTAAGAAAGCAGATGTCCCTGAAAAGAGGAGAGCTTAGAAAACGCTAGGGATTTAAAAAATCGGGCATGACGTCAAGCCCTGGTCTGAATCCTGAAATCTCCTGGGTCTGTGTCTCAGCCACACTGGAAGCCTAGCAGCTGGTAGCTCTCTGCATATCTATCTGGAGATCTTCTGTCTTTCTGTCTCTTTTTTCTCTTTTAACCTTCTTATCCTCTTTTACTGGAATGTTTTTGGGTAGTTTAACATTTTTATGCCTAAAGGTTTCCATCTTACATGGGCCGAGTTAATGATGTTCCTGCTACGCTAAGTGATGCACGTTGAATTGGATGTTGTATGAAATCATTTGCCAAAGGAGCTCGGTTTTCTGTATTTTTCCAGTACACTTTTGTGTCGTTTTGACCTCTTGAGAATATCTGGCTGGGGTTTCTACTCTGCACCAAACTCGAGTAAAGGAGCCTTTGCTCACCCTCAGCATTTCAGTGTTCTGGGGTGTTAGAGGCGCGCAGGCTCAGCACGGCCTCTTGTTTCCATGAGGCCCCGCTGTGTCACACTGGCCCTTGGTTCCATGAGCATCTGGAGTGTCACACAGCTTGATGACATTTGTCCTTGCTGCCTCTCCCATCCCAGTGCTCCAGGAACAGCCCCGAGCCACCTGTGAGGGACAGGCCCTGCTGGCCCAGGCCTGGGCTCAGGCCTTGGCCTTTCTGCTTCCTCCAACCAGCCCAGGCCTTGCTCAGCATTGCAGTTCCCTGCTCACAGCCTCGGGCTCCTGCAATCCTGGCCTCAAGGATCTGCTCTCACCACTCCCTGGGGAGCCTTTGGCAGTCCCTGCCCTCAGTGGGGCCAGTGATGCTCCAAGGGACTTGGAGTTTTGCTTCTGACTCCTTGAGCAGCTTCTTCAACCTTCTCTCAGTGCCTGGGGCTCCTGGACTCAGCCCCAAATCCACCGTTGGGGATCATTAAAATACAGAAAACCCTCAGGAGCTCTTTGTCTTCTTTCCAATGTCTTCCAGTCTCCAGGCCTTGTGCAGCTGCTTGGAGTCACTTTGGAGTTCTCTTAAGGAGGAAGATTTCAAGGTACAGCTCATGATTTTCAGTTTTATAAAAGGGAGTAATTTTTCTTTTTCAGTTCAAAGAAGAAGCAACTTAGGCATTCCCCAGGTGATCTTGATGCTGAATGTCTCCTTAGGAGGTGTGGGCCCACTGAAGAATGAGCCCCTTGCCAGGCTGACCCTGTTTGGACAAGCTGCTCCCCAAGCCCAGCCTGGGGACATGTCTGACATGGCCCAGCTGGGACTGACATGCCTGGCCCTGCACCAGAAGCCCTTCCCCCTGAACTCTGCAGCTGGCTGTCCCTGCCCACTGCACCATGTCCCACGTGCTCTCCTCAGGGCTCTGCCTGCATCCAGGCCCAGGACAAGTATTCCTGTTTGTGAGGAAAGAAGGGAAAAGCCTGAGCAGGTTTTCCTAAACGACAAACCCCCACTGTAGAAGCACATGCTGAGTACAGGCTGCCTGGAACCTGGAATGATGACACCTTTCTACTAGGGACAGTGGGACCAGAAATGATGTCTGGATGCAGAATTCTCGGAGTCTTGCAGCTGAATTCTCTGTCCTTGTCCTTTCCCTGCATCTCTGTTGCAGATGGAAGCTGCTGGTGCCTTTCTCAGCTGTGACCTGTCTTTTGAATGCAGACAGATGTTCCCAGGTGTGTTAAGCAGGTGCTGCTCAATGTTTATGCAAAGCTTTGGTGTGCTCATGGAACCAAGGGGACCCTTGTGACACAGCGGGGGCTGATGGAACCAAGGAGACAGTTGTGACAGTTCAGAGCCTCACAGAAACAAGGCTCCATTGTGACACTGAAGGCAATTACGGAATCCACATCACTGTGACACAGCCAGGCCACATGGAACCAATGGTCCCTGATGACAATGCAGGTCCAAGGAGACCATGGTGACACTATGGGACCGCATGGATCCAAGGGGCCACTGTGACACTGAAGAACTTCATGGAAGCCAGGGTGCAGTGTGACACAGCGGTGCCTGATTGGAACAAAGGAACCACTGTTGACAGCCCAGAAACTCCTGGAACCAAGGGGCTGTGGTGACACAGCAGGGCCACATGGAACCAAGGAGACCTGTGACATTTAGGAACCTCATGGAACCAAGAGTCCACTATGACACTGCAGAAACAAGGAGACCATTGGGACGTTGTGGAAGCTCACAGAACCAAGCAGCCCTCGAGACACTCCAGGGCCTCGTTGAAGCAGGGAGACCACTGTGACAGTCCAGAACCTCATGGAGCTAAGGCTCTCTTGTGACACAGCAGGCTCCCATGCAACCAATTGTCCATTGTGACAATGCAGATCCCAGGAGACCATGGTTACACTACGGAAGCTCATGGAACCAAGGGTCCATTGTGACAAAGCAAGGCCTTGTGGAACCAAGGAGAGCATTGTGACGTAATGGAACCTCGTGGAACCAAGGGTCCGTTGTTAGAGTCCAGAACCAAGGACACCATTGTGACAGTCCAGAACCTCATGGGACCAAGATTCCCTTGTTACACAGTGGCACTTGATGGAACCAAGGAGCCACTGTAGCACAGCAAAGCTGCATGAAACCTATGGTCCGTAGCGCTACTGCGGATCCAGGGAAACCATGGCGATACCACGGAACCTCATGGAACCAAGGGTCCAGTGTGACCCAGCAGAACCTCTTGGAATCAAGGCACCCATGTTACACTATGGAACCTCATGGAGCCAAGGGTCCGGTGTGCCGTTGCGGGGCCTCACTGGAGCAAAGGACATGGTTGATGGGACAGAAGCTCATGGAAACGATGGGATATTGGGACATTGCAGAGCCTCATGGAACCAAGGAGACCACTGTGACACTGAGGAAGAATTATGGAAGCAAGCAGCCACTGTAGAACCAAGGAGAGCACTGTTGACAGTACAAAACCTCCTGGAACTGAGAGGCCATTGTTCTACAGCGAGGCCTCGGGGAACCAAGGGGCCATGGTGACACTGTGGGGCCTCATGAACCAAGTAGTCGTTGTGACACAGCGGGGCTGCTTGTAACCAATTGTCCATCGTGATACTGCAGATGCAAGAGACCGTGCTGACACTATGGCAGTTCATGGAACCGAGAGGCTGTTGTGACACACCAAGGCCTCGTGGCACCAAGGAGAGAGCATTGTGGCAGTGCAGAACTAAGGAGGCCATTTTGACAGTACAGACCCAAATGGAACCAAGGGTCCACTGTTATCCAGCAGGGCCTCGTGGAACCAAGGGGCCCTCGTGAAAGTGTGCAAGGGGCATAATGGAGTCAGGGACACCACTGATACTGAAATCTGCTGGATAGCAACTTTTGAACACAGTTTTGAGGATTTGAGAGCAGGTATTCTTTATTACACCATGGTGGTCACTTGGGCAATCCTTCATCTACTCGAGTGCACTGGCCACCAGGCAATCGGAGCTTTTATCACTCACACTGATGATGTATTCATTAGTTAACCCCACCTGGAATTTATTTGCCATAATTGCACCCCTTCTCACAAGTCCTTCTATGGTTCTTTGGAGTGTGTCTTCAACATGCACTGTCCTTTTTAGGTGACTGCTCTTTGATCCCCGCTTTTGAGGAAGGGCAATATTATTGTTGTGTATAACTTCTGCTTTTGTCAGCCTTGCAGAGCTGAGCTGACATTCTCCTTGCGTTTTGTGCACGCTCCGTTTGCCTCGGCTACATCCTTTGTGCGTTTCTCCAAGACTGTGCTCTTCTGTTCTCTGCCCTTGGTAAGTGTAAATGTTGTTCTGTTCTCCTGTCCTTGTCACAGTGCTCGCCCCACGAGGCGTGTCTGCAAGCCCCTCCAACCCATGGACTTGGGATGGGCAAGTGTTCCTGAGGGAACAGGGATGGGACAGCTGGGCTGGACTGGCCCAAGGGATGTTCCATTCCATGTCACACCACGATCAGCAATCAACTGGGAGAAGCAGGGGCATGGGGGATGGGGGGGGGGGGGGGGGGGGTGTGTCACCATCTGCCAACACAGGCCGAGGATTGTTCGATCTCAGAGGTGCAAACAGGTAAATAGCGGGGGACAAATCAGTTTATTCAACAACAGCAATGCATTTTTATTGAATGCCAAACAATTCAGTTGCGCTAGAGGGGAGAGATATAGGAAACGGAGTATAGAGAGAGAAAAGGAGGGGAAGGGGGAAGTAGCTACCAACAGACGAGACCAAGGTCATGGTGGGCCAGCCAATGGAAGGGTGGTCATCCGTGGGGAGTACTCAGGGTCTTCTCCAGAGGATCGCTCTTTTGTAGTCCTTTTCCAAAGCGAGTGGCTTGTGGCCAAGAGGCGGGGAGATTTATGGAGCATTGTGTGGTGCTCCAAGAGACAGGTGCGGTCGTGCAGTACATGCAGGCTTCAGCTGGTACCATGACAGCACAGTCCAGTGAGCACAACACACCTGCAAAGAGTCCCTTGGCAAGCACCCACCTCAAGCAGGCCGGAAAACCATTGTCCAGAGTCAACCTGGGCGGGGGTCCTTGAGGTCTTCTTGAGAGGGTCATGAGGCAAAAATGAGGGAAACTTCACACCGACCCTTAGAGTGGTAGATGAGAGGCAGCCCTCAGGAAACGGTGGCCACCCAGAGCTGTTACTCCTAGCAGATTTTGGCTGGGAGCAAGCCTTGTATGTAGTGCTTTTTCAGGGGGAATATCAGTTTCAGCCGTGGGAACCTGCAAAAGGGGCTGGTACTTTTCCATAGGAAGGAAAGCACAGAGCCTTAGTGCTCCAGGAGCTGATGAGAGGCAGTCCTCAACATTCCAGGATCAGCCAGTCTTGCCAGGTGGCCCCCGGGGAGGCCCAGCCAGCCAGACCTGTTCCATGTTGCCTTGGTTCCATGGGGCCTCACAGTGTCACAATGTTCTCCTTGATTCCAGGAGTCCCTGTAGTGTCCCGATATTCTCCTTGTCACAATATTCTCCCTGCTTCTGTAGTGTAAACAATGGCCCCTTGCTTCCCTAAGGTCCTGCAGAGTCACCACGGCCCCTGGGCTCCATGTGGCCCTGCTGTGTAACAAAGGCTCCTTGGTTCTCTGGGCCGCACAGCTTCATCACTGACCCTTGGTTCCATTGGGGTCCTGAGTCTCACAAAGGTGCCCCTGATTGCATGAGGCACCAGAGTGTCAAAATGGTCTCTGGTTCCATGAGGTTCCGCAGTGTCCCCATGGTCGCTGTCAGAGGCTGGATGACATCAATGTCCCCAGACCCGTCGGGATGCTCGGAATGCCCGAGTGGGGCCGGGGCTGGGACAGACCTTGGAATGAGGTGGGACAGAACCCCGTCCCCAGCCATGGCCTGGCAGATCTGCCAATCACACAGCAGGGGCAGAGCAAACCCAGCTGTGACTGCCTGAGCCGTCAATCAATCACACAGCAGGGGCAGCGCCCAGCCAGCTCTGATTGGCTGAGCCGTCAATCAATCACACAGCAGGGGCAGCGCCCAGCCAGCTCTGATTGGTTGAGCCGTCAATCAATCACACAGCAGGGTCACCGCCCAGCCAGCTCTGATTGGCTGAGCCGTCAATCAAGCACACAGCAGGGGCAGCGCCCACCCAGCTCTGATTGGCTGAGCCGTCAATCAATCCCACACAAAGGCAATGAAACACAGCAGTGCGTGGTAAGAAAGCAGATGTCCCTGAAAAGAGGAGAGCTTAGAAAACGCTAGGGATTTAAAAAATCGGGCATGACGTCAAGCCCTGGTCTGAATCCTGAAATCTCCTGGGTCTGTGTCTCAGCCACACTGGAAGCCTAGCAGCTGGTAGCTCTCTGCATATCTATCTGGAGATCTTCTGTCTTTCTGTCTCTTTTTTCTCTTTTAACCTTCTTATCCTCTTTTACTGGAATGTTTTTGGGTAGTTTAACATTTTTATGCCTAAAGGTTTCCATCTTACATGGGCCGAGTTAATGATGTTCCTGCTACGCTAAGTGATGCACGTTGAATTGGATGTTGTATGAAATCATTTGCCAAAGGAGCTCGGTTTTCTGTATTTTTCCAGTACACTTTTGTGTCGTTTTGACCTCTTGAGAATATCTGGCTGGGGTTTCTACTCTGCACCAAACTCGAGTAAAGGAGCCTTTGCTCACCCTCAGCATTTCAGTGTTCTGGGGTGTTACAGGCGCGCAGGCTCAGCACGGCCTCTTGTTTCCATGAGGCCCCGCTGTGTCACACTGGCCCTTGGTTCCATGAGCATCTGGAGTGTCACACAGCTTGATGACATTTGTCCTTGCTGCCTCTCCCATCCCAGTGCTCCAGGAACAGCCCCGAGCCACCTGTGAGGGACAGGCCCTGCTGGCCCAGGCCTGGGCTCAGGCCTTGGCCTTTCTGCTTCCTCCAACCAGCCCAGGCCTTGCTCAGCATTGCAGTTCCCTGCTCACAGCCTCGGGCTCCTGCAATCCTGGCCTCAAGGATCTGCTCTCACCACTCCCTGGGGAGCCTTTGGCAGTCCCTGCCCTCAGTGGGGCCAGTGATGCTCCAAGGGACTTGGAGTTTTGCTTCTGACTCCTTGAGCAGCTTCTTCAACCTTCTCTCAGTGCCTGGGGCTCCTGGACTCAGCCCCAAATCCACCGTTGGGGATCATTAAAATACAGAAAACCCTCAGGAGCTCTTTGTCTTCTTTCCAATGTCTTCCAGTCTCCAGGCCTTGTGCAGCTGCTTGGAGTCACTTTGGAGTTCTCTTAAGGAGGAAGATTTCAAGGTACAGCTCATGATTTTCAGTTTTATAAAAGGGAGTAATTTTTCTTTTTCAGTTCAAAGAAGAAGCAACTTAGGCATTCCCCAGGTGATCTTGATGCTGAATGTCTCCTTAGGAGGTGTGGGCCCACTGAAGAATGAGCCCCTTGCCAGGCTGACCCTGTTTGGACAAGCTGCTCCCCAAGCCCAGCCTGGGGACATGTCTGACATGGCCCAGCTGGGACTGACATGCCTGGCCCTGCACCAGAAGCCCTTCCCCCTGAACTCTGCAGCTGGCTGTCCCTGCCCACTGCACCATGTCCCACGTGCTCTCCTCAGGGCTCTGCCTGCATCCAGGCCCAGGACAAGTATTCCTGTTTGTGAGGAAAGAAGGGAAAAGCCTGAGCAGGTTTTCCTAAACGACAAACCCCCACTGTAGAAGCACATGCTGAGTACAGGCTGCCTGGAACCTGGAATGATGACACCTTTCTACTAGGGACAGTGGGACCAGAAATGATGTCTGGATGCAGAATTCTCGGAGTCTTGCAGCTGAATTCTCTGTCCTTGTCCTTTCCCTGCATCTCTGTTGCAGATGGAAGCTGCTGGTGCCTTTCTCAGCTGTGACCTGTCTTTTGAATGCAGACAGATGTTCCCAGGTGTGTTAAGCAGGTGCTGCTCAATGTTTATGCAAAGCTTTGGTGTGCTCATGGAACCAAGGGGACCCTTGTGACACAGCGGGGGCTGATGGAACCAAGGAGACAGTTGTGACAGTTCAGAGCCTCACAGAAACAAGGCTCCATTGTGACACTGAAGGCAATTACGGAATCCACATCACTGTGACACAGCCAGGCCACATGGAACCAATGGTCCCTGATGACAATGCAGGTCCAAGGAGACCATGGTGACACTATGGGACCGCATGGATCCAAGGGGCCACTGTGACACTGAAGAACTTCATGGAAGCCAGGGTGCAGTGTGACACAGCGGTGCCTGATTGGAACAAAGGAACCACTGTTGACAGCCCAGAAACTCCTGGAACCAAGGGGCTGTGGTGACACAGCAGGGCCACATGGAACCAAGGAGACCTGTGACATTTAGGAACCTCATGGAACCAAGAGTCCACTATGACACTGCAGAAACAAGGAGACCATTGGGACGTTGTGGAAGCTCACAGAACCAAGCAGCCCTCGAGACACTCCAGGGCCTCGTTGAAGCAGGGAGACCACTGTGACAGTCCAGAACCTCATGGAGCTAAGGCTCTCTTGTGACACAGCAGGCTCCCATGCAACCAATTGTCCATTGTGACAATGCAGATCCCAGGAGACCATGGTTACACTACGGAAGCTCATGGAACCAAGGGTCCCTTGTGACAAAGCAAGGCCTTGTGGAACCAAGGAGAGCATTGTGACGTAATGGAACCTCGTGGAACCAAGGGTCCGTTGTTAGAGTCCAGAACCAAGGACACCATTGTGACAGTCCAGAACCTCATGGGACCAAGATTCCCTTGTTACACAGTGGCACTTGATGGAACCAAGGAGCCACTGTAGCACAGCAAAGCTGCATGAAACCTATGGTCCGTAGCGATACTGCGGATCCAGGGAAACCATGGCGATACCACGGAACCTCATGGAACCAAGGGTCCAGTGTGACCCAGCAGAACCTCTTGGAATCAAGGCACCCATGTTACACTATGGAACCTCATGGAGCCAAGGGTCCGGTGTGCCGTTGCGGGGCCTCACTGGAGCAAAGGACATGGTTGATGGGACAGAAGCTCATGGAAACGATGGGATATTGGGACATTGCAGAGCCTCATGGAACCAAGGAGACCACTGTGACACTGAGGAAGAATTATGGAAGCAAGCAGCCACTGTAGAACCAAGGAGAGCACTGTTGACAGTACAAAACCTCCTGGAACTGAGAGGCCATTGTTCTACAGCGAGGCCTCGGGGAACCAAGGGGCCATGGTGACACTGTGGGGCCTCATGAACCAAGTAGTCGTTGTGACACAGCGGGGCTGCTTGTAACCAATTGTCCATCGTGATACTGCAGATGCAAGAGACCGTGCTGACACTATGGCAGTTCATGGAACCGAGAGGCTGTTGTGACACACCAAGGCCTCGTGGCACCAAGGAGAGAGCATTGTGGCAGTGCAGAACTAAGGAGGCCATTTTGACAGTACAGACCCAAATGGAACCAAGGGTCCACTGTTATCCAGCAGGGCCTCGTGGAACCAAGGGGCCCTCGTGAAAGTGTGCAAGGGGCATAATGGAGTCAGGGACACCACTGATACTGAAATCTGCTGGATAGCAACTTTTGAACACAGTTTTGAGGATTTGAGAGCAGGTATTCTTTATTACACCATGGTGGTCACTTGGGCAATCCTTCATCTACTCGAGTGCACTGGCCACCAGGCAATCGGAGCTTTTATCACTCACACTGATGATGTATTCATTAGTTAACCCCACCTGGAATTTATTTGCCATAATTGCACCCCTTCTCACAAGTCCTTCTATGGTTCTTTGGAGTGTGTCTTCAACATGCACTGTCCTTTTTAGGTGACTGCTCTTTGATCCCCGCTTTTGAGGAAGGGCAATATTATTGTTGTGTATAACTTCTGCTTTTGTCAGCCTTGCAGAGCTGAGCTGACATTCTCCTTGCGTTTTGTGCACGCTCCGTTTGCCTCGGCTACATCCTTTGTGCGTTTCTCCAAGACTGTGCTCTTCTGTTCTCTGCCCTTGGTAAGTGTAAATGTTGTTCTGTTCTCCTGTCCTTGTCACAGTGCTCGCCCCACGAGGCGTGTCTGCAAGCCCCTCCAACCCATGGACTTGGGATGGGCAAGTGTTCCTGAGGGAACAGGGATGGGACAGCTGGGCTGGACTGGCCCAAGGGATGTTCCATTCCATGTCACACCACGATCAGCAATCAACTGGGAGAAGCAGGGGCATGGGGGATGGGGGGGGGGGGGGGTGGGGGTGTGTCACCATCTGCCAACACAGGCCGAGGATTGTTCGATCTCAGAGGTGCAAACAGGTAAATAGCGGGGGACAAATCAGTTTATTCAACAACAGCAATGCATTTTTATTGAATGCCAAACAATTCAGTTGCGCTAGAGGGGAGAGATATAGGAAACGGAGTATAGAGAGAGAAAAGGAGGGGAAGGGGGAAGTAGCTACCAACAGACGAGACCAAGGTCATGGTGGGCCAGCCAATGGAAGGGTGGTCATCCGTGGGGAGTACTCAGGGTCTTCTCCAGAGGATCGCTCTTTTGTAGTCCTTTTCCAAAGCGAGTGGCTTGTGGCCAAGAGGCGGGGAGATTTATGGAGCATTGTGTGGTGCTCCAAGAGACAGGTGCGGTCGTGCAGTACATGCAGGCTTCAGCTGGTACCATGACAGCACAGTCCAGTGAGCACAACACACCTGCAAAGAGTCCCTTGGCAAGCACCCACCTCAAGCAGGCCAGAAAACCATTGTCCAGAGTCAACCTGGGCGGGGGTCCTTGAGGTCTTCTTGAGAGGGTCATGAGGCAAAAATGAGGGAAACTTCACACCGACCCTTAGAGTGGTAGATGAGAGGCAGCCCTCAGGAAACGGTGGCCACCCAGAGCTGTTACTCCTAGCAGATTTTGGCTGGGAGCAAGCCTTGTATGTAGTGCTTTTTCAGGGGGAATATCAGTTTCAGCCGTGGGAACCTGCAAAAGGGGCTGGTACTTTTCCATAGGAAGGAAAGCACAGAGCCTTAGTGCTCCAGGAGCTGATGAGAGGCAGTCCTCAACATTCCAGGATCAGCCAGTCTTGCCAGGTGGCCCCCGGGGAGGCCCAGCCAGCCAGACCTGTTCCATGTTGCCTTGGTTCCATGGGGCCTCACAGTGTCACAATGTTCTCCTTGATTCCAGGAGTCCCTGTAGTGTCCCGATATTCTCCTTGTCACAATATTCTCCCTGCTTCTGTAGTGTAAACAATGGCCCCTTGCTTCCCTAAGGTCCTGCAGAGTCACCACGGCCCCTGGGCTCCATGTGGCCCTGCTGTGTAACAAAGGCTCCTTGGTTCTCTGGGCCGCACAGCTTCATCACTGACCCTTGGTTCCATTGGGGTCCTGAGTCTCACAAAGGTGCCCCTGATTGCATGAGGCACCAGAGTGTCAAAATGGTCTCTGGTTCCATGAGGTTCCGCAGTGTCCCCATGGTCGCTGTCAGAGGCTGGATGACATCAATGTCCCCAGACCCGTCGGGATGCTCGGAATGCCCGAGTGGGGCCGGGGCTGGGACAGACCTTGGAATGAGGTGGGACAGAACCCCGTCCCCAGCCATGGCCTGGCAGATCTGCCAATCACACAGCAGGGGCAGAGCAAACCCAGCTGTGACTGCCTGAGCCGTCAATCAATCACACAGCAGGGGCAGCGCCCAGCCAGCTCTGATTGGCTGAGCCGTCAATCAATCACACAGCAGGGGCAGCGCCCAGCCAGCTCTGATTGGTTGAGCCGTCAATCAATCACACAGCAGGGGCAGCGCCCAGCCAGCTCTGATTGGCTGAGCCGTCAATCAAGCACACAGCAGGGGCAGCGCCCACCCAGCTCTGATTGGCTGAGCCGTCAATCAATCCCACACAAAGGCAATGAAACACAGCAGTGCGTGGTAAGAAAGCAGATGTCCCTGAAAAGAGGAGAGCTTAGAAAACGCTAGGGATTTAAAAAATCGGGCATGACGTCAAGCCCTGGTCTGAATCCTGAAATCTCCTGGGTCTGTGTCTCAGCCACACTGGAAGCCTAGCAGCTGGTAGCTCTCTGCATATCTATCTGGAGATCTTCTGTCTTTCTGTCTCTTTTTTCTCTTTTAACCTTCTTATCCTCTTTTACTGGAATGTTTTTGGGTAGTTTAACATTTTTATGCCTAAAGGTTTCCATCTTACATGGGCCGAGTTAATGATGTTCCTGCTACGCTAAGTGATGCACGTTGAATTGGATGTTGTATGAAATCATTTGCCAAAGGAGCTCGGTTTTCTGTATTTTTCCAGTACACTTTTGTGTCGTTTTGACCTCTTGAGAATATCTGGCTGGGGTTTCTACTCTGCACCAAACTCGAGTAAAGGAGCCTTTGCTCACCCTCAGCATTTCAGTGTTCTGGGGTGTTAGAGGCGCGCAGGCTCAGCACGGCCTCTTGTTTCCATGAGGCCCCGCTGTGTCACACTGGCCCTTGGTTCCATGAGCATCTGGAGTGTCACACAGCTTGATGACATTTGTCCTTGCTGCCTCTCCCATCCCAGTGCTCCAGGAACAGCCCCGAGCCACCTGTGAGGGACAGGCCCTGCTGGCCCAGGCCTGGGCTCAGGCCTTGGCCTTTCTGCTTCCTCCAACCAGCCCAGGCCTTGCTCAGCATTGCAGTTCCCTGCTCACAGCCTCGGGCTCCTGCAATCCTGGCCTCAAGGATCTGCTCTCACCACTCCCTGGGGAGCCTTTGGCAGTCCCTGCCCTCAGTGGGGCCAGTGATGCTCCAAGGGACTTGGAGTTTTGCTTCTGACTCCTTGAGCAGCTTCTTCAACCTTCTCTCAGTGCCTGGGGCTCCTGGACTCAGCCCCAAATCCACCGTTGGGGATCATTAAAATACAGAAAACCCTCAGGAGCTCTTTGTCTTCTTTCCAATGTCTTCCAGTCTCCAGGCCTTGTGCAGCTGCTTGGAGTCACTTTGGAGTTCTCTTAAGGAGGAAGATTTCAAGGTACAGCTCATGATTTTCAGTTTTATAAAAGGGAGTAATTTTTCTTTTTCAGTTCAAAGAAGAAGCAACTTAGGCATTCCCCAGGTGATCTTGATGCTGAATGTCTCCTTAGGAGGTGTGGGCCCACTGAAGAATGAGCCCCTTGCCAGGCTGACCCTGTTTGGACAAGCTGCTCCCCAAGCCCAGCCTGGGGACATGTCTGACATGGCCCAGCTGGGACTGACATGCCTGGCCCTGCACCAGAAGCCCTTCCCCCTGAACTCTGCAGCTGGCTGTCCCTGCCCACTGCACCATGTCCCACGTGCTCTCCTCAGGGCTCTGCCTGCATCCAGGCCCAGGACAAGTATTCCTGTTTGTGAGGAAAGAAGGGAAAAGCCTGAGCAGGTTTTCCTAAACGACAAACCCCCACTGTAGAAGCACATGCTGAGTACAGGCTGCCTGGAACCTGGAATGATGACACCTTTCTACTAGGGACAGTGGGACCAGAAATGATGTCTGGATGCAGAATTCTCGGAGTCTTGCAGCTGAATTCTCTGTCCTTGTCCTTTCCCTGCATCTCTGTTGCAGATGGAAGCTGCTGGTGCCTTTCTCAGCTGTGACCTGTCTTTTGAATGCAGACAGATGTTCCCAGGTGTGTTAAGCAGGTGCTGCTCAATGTTTATGCAAAGCTTTGGTGTGCTCATGGAACCAAGGGGACCCTTGTGACACAGCGGGGGCTGATGGAACCAAGGAGACAGTTGTGACAGTTCAGAGCCTCACAGAAACAAGGCTCCATTGTGACACTGAAGGCAATTACGGAATCCACATCACTGTGACACAGCCAGGCCACATGGAACCAATGGTCCCTGATGACAATGCAGGTCCAAGGAGACCATGGTGACACTATGGGACCGCATGGATCCAAGGGGCCACTGTGACACTGAAGAACTTCATGGAAGCCAGGGTGCAGTGTGACACAGCGGTGCCTGATTGGAACAAAGGAACCACTGTTGACAGCCCAGAAACTCCTGGAACCAAGGGGCTGGGGTGACACAGCAGGGCCACATGGAACCAAGGAGACCTGTGACATTTAGGAACCTCATGGAACCAAGAGTCCACTATGACACTGCAGAAACAAGGAGACCATTGGGACGTTGTGGAAGCTCACAGAACCAAGCAGCCCTCGAGACACTCCAGGGCCTCGTTGAAGCAGGGAGACCACTGTGACAGTCCAGAACCTCATGGAGCTAAGGCTCTCTTGTGACACAGCAGGCTCCCATGCAACCAATTGTCCATTGTGACAATGCAGATCCCAGGAGACCATGGTTACACTACGGAAGCTCATGGAACCAAGGGTCCATTGTGACAAAGCAAGGCCTTGTGGAACCAAGGAGAGCATTGTGACGTAATGGAACCTCGTGGAACCAAGGGTCCGTTGTTAGAGTCCAGAACCAAGGACACCATTGTGACAGTCCAGAACCTCATGGGACCAAGATTCCCTTGTTACACAGTGGCACTTGATGGAACCAAGGAGCCACTGTAGCACAGCAAAGCTGCATGAAACCTATGGTCCGTAGCGATACTGCGGATCCAGGGAAACCATGGCGATACCACGGAACCTCATGGAACCAAGGGTCCAGTGTGACCCAGCAGAACCTCTTGGAATCAAGGCACCCATGTTACACTATGGAACCTCATGGAGCCAAGGGTCCGGTGTGCCGTTGCGGGGCCTCACTGGAGCAAAGGACATGGTTGATGGGACAGAAGCTCATGGAAACGATGGGATATTGGGACATTGCAGAGCCTCATGGAACCAAGGAGACCACTGTGACACTGAGGAAGAATTATGGAAGCAAGCAGCCACTGTAGAACCAAGGAGAGCACTGTTGACAGTACAAAACCTCCTGGAACTGAGAGGCCATTGTTCTACAGCGAGGCCTCGGGGAACCAAGGGGCCATGGTGACACTGTGGGGCCTCATGAACCAAGTAGTCGTTGTGACACAGCGGGGCTGCTTGTAACCAACTGTCCATCGTGATACTGCAGATGCAAGAGACCGTGCTGACACTATGGCAGTTCATGGAACCGAGAGGCTGTTGTGACACACCAAGGCCTCGTGGCACCAAGGAGAGAGCATTGTGGCAGTGCAGAACTAAGGAGGCCATTTTGACAGTACAGACCCAAATGGAACCAAGGGTCCACTGTTATCCAGCAGGGCCTCGTGGAACCAAGGGGCCCTCGTGAAAGTGTGCAAGGGGCATAATGGAGTCAGGGACACCACTGATACTGAAATCTGCTGGATAGCAACTTTTGAACACAGTTTTGAGGATTTGAGAGCAGGTATTCTTTATTACACCATGGTGGTCACTTGGGCAATCCTTCATCTACTCGAGTGCACTGGCCACCAGGCAATCGGAGCTTTTATCACTCACACTGATGATGTATTCATTAGTTAACCCCACCTGGAATTTATTTGCCATAATTGCACCCCTTCTCACAAGTCCTTCTATGGTTCTTTGGAGTGTGTCTTCAACATGCACTGTCCTTTTTAGGTGACTGCTCTTTGATCCCCGCTTTTGAGGAAGGGCAATATTATTGTTGTGTATAACTTCTGCTTTTGTCAGCCTTGCAGAGCTGAGCTGACATTCTCCTTGCGTTTTGTGCACGCTCCGTTTGCCTCGGCTACATCCTTTGTGCGTTTCTCCAAGACTGTGCTCTTCTGTTCTCTGCCCTTGGTAAGTGTAAATGTTGTTCTGTTCTCCTGTCCTTGTCACAGTGCTCGCCCCACGAGGCGTGTCTGCAAGCCCCTCCAACCCATGGACTTGGGATGGGCAAGTGTTCCTGAGGGAACAGGGATGGGACAGCTGGGCTGGACTGGCCCAAGGGATGTTCCATTCCATGTCACACCACGATCAGCAATCAACTGGGAGAAGCAGGGGCATGGGGGATGGGGGGGGGGGGGTGGGGGTGTGTCACCATCTGCCAACACAGGCCGAGGATTGTTCGATCTCAGAGGTGCAAACAGGTAAATAGCGGGGGACAAATCAGTTTATTCAACAACAGCAATGCATTTTTATTGAATGCCAAACAATTCAGTTGCGCTAGAGGGGAGAGATATAGGAAACGGAGTATAGAGAGAGAAAAGGAGGGGAAGGGGGAAGTAGCTACCAACAGACGAGACCAAGGTCATGGTGGGCCAGCCAATGGAAGGGTGGTCATCCGTGGGGAGTACTCAGGGTCTTCTCCAGAGGATCGCTCTTTTGTAGTCCTTTTCCAAAGCGAGTGGCTTGTGGCCAAGAGGCGGGGAGATTTATGGAGCATTGTGTGGTGCTCCAAGAGACAGGTGCGGTCGTGCAGTACATGCAGGCTTCAGCTGGTACCATGACAGCACAGTCCAGTGAGCACAACACACCTGCAAAGAGTCCCTTGGCAAGCACCCACCTCAAGCAGGCCGGAAAACCATTGTCCAGAGTCAACCTGGGCGGGGGTCCTTGAGGTCTTCTTGAGAGGGTCATGAGGCAAAAATGAGGGAAACTTCACACCGACCCTTAGAGTGGTAGATGAGAGGCAGCCCTCAGGAAACGGTGGCCACCCAGAGCTGTTACTCCTAGCAGATTTTGGCTGGGAGCAAGCCTTGTATGTAGTGCTTTTTCAGGGGGAATATCAGTTTCAGCCGTGGGAACCTGCAAAAGGGGCTGGTACTTTTCCATAGGAAGGAAAGCACAGAGCCTTAGTGCTCCAGGAGCTGATGAGAGGCAGTCCTCAACATTCCAGGATCAGCCAGTCTTGCCAGGTGGCCCCCGGGGAGGCCCAGCCAGCCAGACCTGTTCCATGTTGCCTTGGTTCCATGGGGCCTCACAGTGTCACAATGTTCTCCTTGATTCCAGGAGTCCCTGTAGTGTCCCGATATTCTCCTTGTCACAATATTCTCCCTGCTTCTGTAGTGTAAACAATGGCCCCTTGCTTCCCTAAGGTCCTGCAGAGTCACCACGGCCCCTGGGCTCCATGTGGCCCTGCTGTGTAACAAAGGCTCCTTGGTTCTCTGGGCCGCACAGCTTCATCACTGACCCTTGGTTCCATTGGGGTCCTGAGTCTCACAAAGGTGCCCCTGATTGCATGAGGCACCAGAGTGTCAAAATGGTCTCTGGTTCCATGAGGTTCCGCAGTGTCCCCATGGTCGCTGTCAGAGGCTGGATGACATCAATGTCCCCAGACCCGTCGGGATGCTCGGAATGCCCGAGTGGGGCCGGGGCTGGGACAGACCTTGGAATGAGGTGGGACAGAACCCCGCCCCCAGCCATGGCCTGGCAGATCTGCCAATCACACAGCAGGGGCAGAGCAAACCCAGCTGTGACTGCCTGAGCCGTCAATCAATCACACAGCAGGGGCAGCGCCCAGCCAGCTCTGATTGGCTGAGCCGTCAATCAATCACACAGCAGGGGCAGCGCCCAGCCAGCTCTGATTGGTTGAGCCGTCAATCAATCACACAGCAGGGTCACCGCCCAGCCAGCTCTGATTGGCTGAGCCGTCAATCAAGCACACAGCAGGGGCAGCGCCCACCCAGCTCTGATTGGCTGAGCCGTCAATCAATCCCACACAAAGGCAATGAAACACAGCAGTGCGTGGTAAGAAAGCAGATGTCCCTGAAAAGAGGAGAGCTTAGAAAACGCTAGGGATTTAAAAAATCGGGCATGACGTCAAGCCCTGGTCTGAATCCTGAAATCTCCTGGGTCTGTGTCTCAGCCACACTGGAAGCCTAGCAGCTGGTAGCTCTCTGCATATCTATCTGGAGATCTTCTGTCTTTCTGTCTCTTTTTTCTCTTTTAACCTTCTTATCCTCTTTTACTGGAATGTTTTTGGGTAGTTTAACATTTTTATGCCTAAAGGTTTCCATCTTACATGGGCCGAGTTAATGATGTTCCTGCTACGCTAAGTGATGCACGTTGAATTGGATGTTGTATGAAATCATTTGCCAAAGGAGCTCGGTTTTCTGTATTTTTCCAGTACACTTTTGTGTCGTTTTGACCTCTTGAGAATATCTGGCTGGGGTTTCTACTCTGCACCAAACTCGAGTAAAGGAGCCTTTGCTCACCCTCAGCATTTCAGTGTTCTGGGGTGTTACAGGCGCGCAGGCTCAGCACGGCCTCTTGTTTCCATGAGGCCCCGCTGTGTCACACTGGCCCTTGGTTCCATGAGCATCTGGAGTGTCACACAGCTTGATGACATTTGTCCTTGCTGCCTCTCCCATCCCAGTGCTCCAGGAACAGCCCCGAGCCACCTGTGAGGGACAGGCCCTGCTGGCCCAGGCCTGGGCTCAGGCCTTGGCCTTTCTGCTTCCTCCAACCAGCCCAGGCCTTGCTCAGCATTGCAGTTCCCTGCTCACAGCCTCGGGCTCCTGCAATCCTGGCCTCAAGGATCTGCTCTCACCACTCCCTGGGGAGCCTTTGGCAGTCCCTGCCCTCAGTGGGGCCAGTGATGCTCCAAGGGACTTGGAGTTTTGCTTCTGACTCCTTGAGCAGCTTCTTCAACCTTCTCTCAGTGCCTGGGGCTCCTGGACTCAGCCCCAAATCCACCGTTGGGGATCATTAAAATACAGAAAACCCTCAGGAGCTCTTTGTCTTCTTTCCAATGTCTTCCAGTCTCCAGGCCTTGTGCAGCTGCTTGGAGTCACTTTGGAGTTCTCTTAAGGAGGAAGATTTCAAGGTACAGCTCATGATTTTCAGTTTTATAAAAGGGAGTAATTTTTCTTTTTCAGTTCAAAGAAGAAGCAACTTAGGCATTCCCCAGGTGATCTTGATGCTGAATGTCTCCTTAGGAGGTGTGGGCCCACTGAAGAATGAGCCCCTTGCCAGGCTGACCCTGTTTGGACAAGCTGCTCCCCAAGCCCAGCCTGGGGACATGTCTGACATGGCCCAGCTGGGACTGACATGCCTGGCCCTGCACCAGAAGCCCTTCCCCCTGAACTCTGCAGCTGGCTGTCCCTGCCCACTGCACCATGTCCCACGTGCTCTCCTCAGGGCTCTGCCTGCATCCAGGCCCAGGACAAGTATTCCTGTTTGTGAGGAAAGAAGGGAAAAGCCTGAGCAGGTTTTCCTAAACGACAAACCCCCACTGTAGAAGCACATGCTGAGTACAGGCTGCCTGGAACCTGGAATGATGACACCTTTCTACTAGGGACAGTGGGACCAGAAATGATGTCTGGATGCAGAATTCTCGGAGTCTTGCAGCTGAATTCTCTGTCCTTGTCCTTTCCCTGCATCTCTGTTGCAGATGGAAGCTGCTGGTGCCTTTCTCAGCTGTGACCTGTCTTTTGAATGCAGACAGATGTTCCCAGGTGTGTTAAGCAGGTGCTGCTCAATGTTTATGCAAAGCTTTGGTGTGCTCATGGAACCAAGGGGACCCTTGTGACACAGCGGGGGCTGATGGAACCAAGGAGACAGTTGTGACAGTTCAGAGCCTCACAGAAACAAGGCTCCATTGTGACACTGAAGGCAATTACGGAATCCACATCACTGTGACACAGCCAGGCCACATGGAACCAATGGTCCCTGATGACAATGCAGGTCCAAGGAGACCATGGTGACACTATGGGACCGCATGGATCCAAGGGGCCACTGTGACACTGAAGAACTTCATGGAAGCCAGGGTGCAGTGTGACACAGCGGTGCCTGATTGGAACAAAGGAACCACTGTTGACAGCCCAGAAACTCCTGGAACCAAGGGGCTGGGGTGACACAGCAGGGCCACATGGAACCAAGGAGACCTGTGACATTTAGGAACCTCATGGAACCAAGAGTCCACTATGACACTGCAGAAACAAGGAGACCATTGGGACGTTGTGGAAGCTCACAGAACCAAGCAGCCCTCGAGACACTCCAGGGCCTCGTTGAAGCAGGGAGACCACTGTGACAGTCCAGAACCTCATGGAGCTAAGGCTCTCTTGTGACACAGCAGGCTCCCATGCAACCAATTGTCCATTGTGACAATGCAGATCCCAGGAGACCATGGTTACACTACGGAAGCTCATGGAACCAAGGGTCCATTGTGACAAAGCAAGGCCTTGTGGAACCAAGGAGAGCATTGTGACGTAATGGAACCTCGTGGAACCAAGGGTCCGTTGTTAGAGTCCAGAACCAAGGACACCATTGTGACAGTCCAGAACCTCATGGGACCAAGATTCCCTTGTTACACAGTGGCACTTGATGGAACCAAGGAGCCACTGTAGCACAGCAAAGCTGCATGAAACCTATGGTCCGTAGCGATACTGCGGATCCAGGGAAACCATGGCGATACCACGGAACCTCATGGAACCAAGGGTCCAGTGTGACCCAGCAGAACCTCTTGGAATCAAGGCACCCATGTTACACTATGGAACCTCATGGAGCCAAGGGTCCGGTGTGCCGTTGCGGGGCCTCACTGGAGCAAAGGACATGGTTGATGGGACAGAAGCTCATGGAAACGATGGGATATTGGGACATTGCAGAGCCTCATGGAACCAAGGAGACCACTGTGACACTGAGGAAGAATTATGGAAGCAAGCAGCCACTGTAGAACCAAGGAGAGCACTGTTGACAGTACAAAACCTCCTGGAACTGAGAGGCCATTGTTCTACAGCGAGGCCTCGGGGAACCAAGGGGCCATGGTGACACTGTGGGGCCTCATGAACCAAGTAGTCGTTGTGACACAGCGGGGCTGCTTGTAACCAACTGTCCATCGTGATACTGCAGATGCAAGAGACCGTGCTGACACTATGGCAGTTCATGGAACCGAGAGGCTGTTGTGACACACCAAGGCCTCGTGGCACCAAGGAGAGAGCATTGTGGCAGTGCAGAACTAAGGAGGCCATTTTGACAGTACAGACCCAAATGGAACCAAGGGTCCACTGTTATCCAGCAGGGCCTCGTGGAACCA
The DNA here is from genome assembly GCF_052056855.1 of Sturnus vulgaris. Classification (NCBI taxonomy): domain Eukaryota; kingdom Metazoa; phylum Chordata; class Aves; order Passeriformes; family Sturnidae; genus Sturnus; species Sturnus vulgaris. The sequence continues at coordinate 26,012 of NW_028276319.1, forward strand.
AGGGGCCCTCGTGAAAGTGTGCAAGGGGCATAATGGAGTCAGGGACACCACTGATACTGAAATCTGCTGGATAGCAACTTTTGAACACAGTTTTGAGGATTTGAGAGCAGGTATTCTTTATTACACCATGGTGGTCACTTGGGCAATCCTTCATCTACTCGAGTGCACTGGCCACCAGGCAATCGGAGCTTTTATCACTCACACTGATGATGTATTCATTAGTTAACCCCACCTGGAATTTATTTGCCATAATTGCACCCCTTCTCACAAGTCCTTCTATGGTTCTTTGGAGTGTGTCTTCAACATGCACTGTCCTTTTTAGGTGACTGCTCTTTGATCCCCGCTTTTGAGGAAGGGCAATATTATTGTTGTGTATAACTTCTGCTTTTGTCAGCCTTGCAGAGCTGAGCTGACATTCTCCTTGCGTTTTGTGCACGCTCCGTTTGCCTCGGCTACATCCTTTGTGCGTTTCTCCAAGACTGTGCTCTTCTGTTCTCTGCCCTTGGTAAGTGTAAATGTTGTTCTGTTCTCCTGTCCTTGTCACAGTGCTCGCCCCACGAGGCGTGTCTGCAAGCCCCTCCAACCCATGGACTTGGGATGGGCAAGTGTTCCTGAGGGAACAGGGATGGGACAGCTGGGCTGGACTGGCCCAAGGGATGTTCCATTCCATGTCACACCACGATCAGCAATCAACTGGGAGAAGCAGGGGCATGGGGGATGGGGGGGGGGGGTGGGGGTGTGTCACCATCTGCCAACACAGGCCGAGGATTGTTCGATCTCAGAGGTGCAAACAGGTAAATAGCGGGGGACAAATCAGTTTATTCAACAACAGCAATGCATTTTTATTGAATGCCAAACAATTCAGTTGCGCTAGAGGGGAGAGATATAGGAAACGGAGTATAGAGAGAGAAAAGGAGGGGAAGGGGGAAGTAGCTACCAACAGACGAGACCAAGGTCATGGTGGGCCAGCCAATGGAAGGGTGGTCATCCGTGGGGAGTACTCAGGGTCTTCTCCAGAGGATCGCTCTTTTGTAGTCCTTTTCCAAAGCGAGTGGCTTGTGGCCAAGAGGTGGGGAGATTTATGGAGCATTGTGTGGTGCTCCAAGAGACAGGTGCGGTCGTGCAGTACATGCAGGCTTCAGCTGGTACCATGACAGCACAGTCCAGTGAGCACAACACACCTGCAAAGAGTCCCTTGGCAAGCACCCACCTCAAGCAGGCCAGAAAACCATTGTCCAGAGTCAACCTGGGCGGGGGTCCTTGAGGTCTTCTTGAGAGGGTCATGAGGCAAAAATGAGGGAAACTTCACACCGACCCTTAGAGTGGTAGATGAGAGGCAGCCCTCAGGAAACGGTGGCCACCCAGAGCTGTTACTCCTAGCAGATTTTGGCTGGGAGCAAGCCTTGTATGTAGTGCTTTTTCAGGGGGAATATCAGTTTCAGCCGTGGGAACCTGCAAAAGGGGCTGGTACTTTTCCATAGGAAGGAAAGCACAGAGCCTTAGTGCTCCAGGAGCTGATGAGAGGCAGTCCTCAACATTCCAGGATCAGCCAGTCTTGCCAGGTGGCCCCCGGGGAGGCCCAGCCAGCCAGACCTGTTCCATGTTGCCTTGGTTCCATGGGGCCTCACAGTGTCACAATGTTCTCCTTGATTCCAGGAGTCCCTGTAGTGTCCCGATATTCTCCTTGTCACAATATTCTCCCTGCTTCTGTAGTGTAAACAATGGCCCCTTGCTTCCCTAAGGTCCTGCAGAGTCACCACGGCCCCTGGGCTCCATGTGGCCCTGCTGTGTAACAAAGGCTCCTTGGTTCTCTGGGCCGCACAGCTTCATCACTGACCCTTGGTTCCATTGGGGTCCTGAGTCTCACAAAGGTGCCCCTGATTGCATGAGGCACCAGAGTGTCAAAATGGTCTCTGGTTCCATGAGGTTCCGCAGTGTCCCCATGGTCGCTGTCAGAGGCTGGATGACATCAATGTCCCCAGCCCCGTCGGGATGCTCGGAATGCCCGAGTGGGGCCGGGGCTGGGACAGACCTTGGAATGAGGTGGGACAGAACCCCGCCCCCAGCCATGGCCTGGCAGATCTGCCAATCACACAGCAGGGGCAGAGCAAACCCAGCTGTGACTGCCTGAGCCGTCAATCAATCACACAGCAGGGGCAGCGCCCAGCCAGCTCTGATTGGCTGAGCCGTCAATCAATCACACAGCAGGGGCAGCGCCCAGCCAGCTCTGATTGGTTGAGCCGTCAATCAATCACACAGCAGGGTCACCGCCCAGCCAGCTCTGATTGGCTGAGCCGTCAATCAAGCACACAGCAGGGGCAGCGCCCACCCAGCTCTGATTGGCTGAGCCGTCAATCAATCCCACACAAAGGCAATGAAACACAGCAGTGCGTGGTAAGAAAGCAGATGTCCCTGAAAAGAGGAGAGCTTAGAAAACGCTAGGGATTTAAAAAATCGGGCATGACGTCAAGCCCTGGTCTGAATCCTGAAATCTCCTGGGTCTGTGTCTCAGCCACACTGGAAGCCTAGCAGCTGGTAGCTCTCTGCATATCTATCTGGAGATCTTCTGTCTTTCTGTCTCTTTTTTCTCTTTTAACCTTCTTATCCTCTTTTACTGGAATGTTTTTGGGTAGTTTAACATTTTTATGCCTAAAGGTTTCCATCTTACATGGGCCGAGTTAATGATGTTCCTGCTACGCTAAGTGATGCACGTTGAATTGGATGTTGTATGAAATCATTTGCCAAAGGAGCTCGGTTTTCTGTATTTTTCCAGTACACTTTTGTGTCGTTTTGACCTCTTGAGAATATCTGGCTGGGGTTTCTACTCTGCACCAAACTCGAGTAAAGGAGCCTTTGCTCACCCTCAGCATTTCAGTGTTCTGGGGTGTTACAGGCGCGCAGGCTCAGCACGGCCTCTTGTTTCCATGAGGCCCCGCTGTGTCACACTGGCCCTTGGTTCCATGAGCATCTGGAGTGTCACACAGCTTGATGACATTTGTCCTTGCTGCCTCTCCCATCCCAGTGCTCCAGGAATAGCCCCGAGCCACCTGTGAGGGACAGGCCCTGCTGGCCCAGGCCTGGGCTCAGGCCTTGGCCTTTCTGCTTCCTCCAACCAGCCCAGGCCTTGCTCAGCATTGCAGTTCCCTGCTCACAGCCTCGGGCTCCTGCAATCCTGGCCTCAAGGATCTGCTCTCACCACTCCCTGGGGAGCCTTTGGCAGTCCCTGCCCTCAGTGGGGCCAGTGATGCTCCAAGGGACTTGGAGTTTTGCTTCTGACTCCTTGAGCAGCTTCTTCAACCTTCTCTCAGTGCCTGGGGCTCCTGGACTCAGCCCCAAATCCACCGTTGGGGATCATTAAAATACAGAAAACCCTCAGGAGCTCTTTGTCTTCTTTCCAATGTCTTCCAGTCTCCAGGCCTTGTGCAGCTGCTTGGAGTCACTTTGGAGTTCTCTTAAGGAGGAAGATTTCAAGGTACAGCTCATGATTTTCAGTTTTATAAAAGGGAGTAATTTTTCTTTTTCAGTTCAAAGAAGAAGCAACTTAGGCATTCCCCAGGTGATCTTGATGCTGAATGTCTCCTTAGGAGGTGTGGGCCCACTGAAGAATGAGCCCCTTGCCAGGCTGACCCTGTTTGGACAAGCTGCTCCCCAAGCCCAGCCTGGGGACATGTCTGACATGGCCCAGCTGGGACTGACATGCCTGGCCCTGCACCAGAAGCCCTTCCCCCTGAACTCTGCAGCTGGCTGTCCCTGCCCACTGCACCATGTCCCACGTGCTCTCCTCAGGGCTCTGCCTGCATCCAGGCCCAGGACAAGTATTCCTGTTTGTGAGGAAAGAAGGGAAAAGCCTGAGCAGGTTTTCCTAAACGACAAACCCCCACTGTAGAAGCACATGCTGAGTACAGGCTGCCTGGAACCTGGAATGATGACACCTTTCTACTAGGGACAGTGGGACCAGAAATGATGTCTGGATGCAGAATTCTCGGAGTCTTGCAGCTGAATTCTCTGTCCTTGTCCTTTCCCTGCATCTCTGTTGCAGATGGAAGCTGCTGGTGCCTTTCTCAGCTGTGACCTGTCTTTTGAATGCAGACAGATGTTCCCAGGTGTGTTAAGCAGGTGCTGCTCAATGTTTATGCAAAGCTTTGGTGTGCTCATGGAACCAAGGGGACCCTTGTGACACAGCGGGGGCTGATGGAACCAAGGAGACAATTGTGACAGTTGAGAGCCTCACAGAAACAAGGCTCCATTGTGACGCTGAAGGCAATTACGGAATCCACATCACTGTGACACAGCCGGGCCACGTGGAACCAATGGTCCCTTATGACAATGCAGATCCAAGGAGACCATGGTGACACTATGGGACCGCATGGATCCAAGGGGCCACTGTGACACTGAAGAACTTCATGGAAGCCAGGGTGCAGTGTGACACAGCGGTGCCTGATTGGAAGAAAAGGAACCACTGCTGACAGCCCAGAAACTCCTGGAACCAAGGGGCTGTGGTGACACAGCAGGGCCACATGGAACCAAGGAGACCTGTGACATTTAGGAACCTCATGGAACCAAGAGTCCACTATGACACTGCAGAAACAAGGAGACCATTGGGACGTTGTGGAAGCTCACAGAACCAAGCAGCCCTTGTGACACTCCAGGGCCTCGTTGAAGCAGGGAGACCACTGTGACAGTCCAGAACGTCATGGAACTAAGGCTCTCTTGTGACACAGCAGGCTCCCATGCAACCAATTGTCTATTGTGACAATGCAGATCCCAGGAGACCATGGTTACACTACGGAAGCTCATGGAACCAAGGGTCCATTGTGACAAAGCAAGGCCTTGTGGAACCAAGGAGAGCATTGTGACGTAATGGAACCTCGTGGAACCAAGGGTCCGTTGTTAGAGTCCAGAACCAAGGACACCATTGTGACAGTCCAGAACCTCATGGGACCAAGATTCCCTTGTTACACAGTGGCACTTGATGGAACCAAGGAGCCACTGTAGCACAGCAAAGCTGCATGAAACCTATGGTCCTTAGTGCTACTGCGGATCCAGGGAAACCATGGCGATACCACGGAACCTCACGGAGCCAAGGGTCCAGTGTGACCCGGCAGAACCTCTTGGAATCAAGGCAACCATGTCACACTATGGAACCTCATGGAGCCAGGGGTCCAGTGTGCCATTGCGGGGCCTCACTGGAGCAAAGGACATGGTTGATGGGACAGAAGCTCATGGAAACGATGGGCTATTGGGACATTGCAGAGCCTCATGGAGCCAAGGAGACCACTGTGACACCGAGGAACCTTATGGAAGCAAGCAGCCACTGTAGAACCAAGGAGAGCGCTGTTGACAGTACAAAACCTCCTGGAACTGAGAGGCCATTGTTCTGCAGCGAGGCCTCGTGGAACCAAGGGGCCATGGTGACACTGTGGGGGCCTCCTGAAGCAAATAGTCGTTGTGACACGGCGGGGCTGCTTGTAACCAACTGTCCATCGTGATACTGCAGATCCAAGAGACCGTGCTGACACTATGGCAGTTCATGGAACCGAGAGGCTGTTGTGACACACCAAGGCCTCGTGGCACCAAGGAGAGCATTGTGGCAGTGCAGAACCAAGGAGGCCATTTTGACAGTACAGACCCAAATGGAACCAAGGGTCCACTGTTATCCAGCAGGGCCTCGTGGAACCAAGGGGCCCTCGTGAAAGTGTGCAAGGGGCATAATGGAGTCAGGGACACCACTGATACTGAAATCTGCTGGATAGCAACTTTTGAACACAGTTTTGAGGATCTGAGAGCAGGTATTCTTTATTACACCATGGTGGCCACTTGGGCAATCCTTCATCTACTCGAGTGCACTGGCCACCAGGCAATCGGAGCTTTTATCACTCACACTGATGATGTATTCATTAGTTAACCCCACCTGGAATTTATTTGCCATAATTGCACCCCTTCTCACAAGTCCTTCTATGGTTCTTTGGAGTCTGCCTTCAACATGCGCTGTCCTTTTTAGGTGACTGCTCTTTGATCCCCGCTTTTGAGGAAGGGCAATATTATTGTTGTGTATAACTTCTGCTTTTGTCAGCCTTGCAGAGCTGAGCTGACATTCTCCTTGCATTTTGTGCACGTTCTGTTTGCCTCAGCTACATCCTTTGTGCGTTTCTCCAAGGCTGTGCTCTTCTGTTCTCTGCCCGCAATAAGTGTAAATGTTCTTCTGTTCTCCTGTCCTTGTCACAATGCTCCCCCCACGAGGCGTGTCTGCAAGCCCCTCCAACCCATGGACTTGGGGTGGGCAAGTGTTCCTGAGGGAACAGGGATGGGACAGCTGGGCTGGACTGGCCCAAGGGATGTTCCATTCCATGTCACAGCACGATCAGCAATCAACTGGGAGAAGCAGGGGAATGGGGGATTTGCGGGGGGGGGGGGAGGGGGGGGGAGTGTCACCATCTACCAAGACAGGCCGGGGATTGTTTGATCTCAGAGGTAATAGCAGGCAAATAGCGGGGGACAAATCAGTTTATTCAACAACAGCAATGCATTTTTATTGAATGCCAAACAATTCAGTTGCGATAGAGGGGAGAGATATAGGAAATGGAGTCTAGAGAGAGAAAAAGAGGGGAAGGGGGAAATAGCTACCAACAGACGAGACCAACGTCATGGTGCGCCAGCCAATGGAAGGGTGGTCATCCGTGGGGAGTACTCAGGGTCTCCTCCAGAGGATCGCTCTTTTATAGTCCTTTTTCAAAGCGAGTGGCTTGTGGCCAAGAGGTGGGGAGATTTATGGAGCATTGTGTGGTGCTCCAAGAGACAGGTGCGGTCGTGCAGTACATGCAGGCTTCAGCTGGTACCATGACAGCAGAGTCCAGTGAGCACAACACACCTGCAAAGAGTCCCTTGGCAAGCACCCACCTCAAGCAGGCCAGAAAATCATTGTCCAGAGTCAACCTGGGCGGGGGTCCTTGAGGTCTTCTTGAGAGGGTCATGAGGCAAAAATGAGGGAAACTTCACACCGACCCTTAGAGTGGTAGATGAGAGGCAGCCCTCAGGAAACGGTGGCCACCCAGAGCTGTTACTCCTAGCAGATTTTGGCTGGGAGCAAGCCTTGTATGTAGTGCTTTTTCAGGGGGAATATCAGTTTCAGCCGTGGGAACCTGCAAAAGCGGATGGTACTTTTCCATAGGAAGGAAAGCACAGAGCCTCAGTGCTCCAGGAGCTGATGAGAGGCAGTCCTCAACATTCCAGGATCAGCCAGTCTTGCCAGGTGGCCCCCGGGAGGCCCAGCCAGCCAGACCTGTTCCATGTTGCCTTGGTTCCATGGGGCCTCACAGTGTCACAATGTACTCCTTGATTCCGGGAGTCCCTGTAGTGTCCCGATATTCTCCTTGTCACAATATTCTCCCTGCTTCAGTAGTGTAAACAATGGCCCCTTGCTTCCCTAAGGTCCTGCAGAGTCACCATGGCCCCTGGGCTCCATGTGGCCCTGCTGTGTAACAAAGGCTCCTTGGTTCTCTGGGCCGCACAGCTTCATCACTGACCCTTGGTTCCATTGGGGTCCCGAGTCTCACAAAGGTGGCCCTGATTGCATGAGGCACCAGAGTGTCAAAATGGTCTCTTTGGTTCCATGAGGTTCCGCAGTGTCCCCATGGTCGCTGTCAGAGGCTGGATGACATCAATGTCCCCAGACCCGTCGGGATGCTCGGAATGGCCGAGTGGGGCCGGGGCTGGGACAGACCTTGGAATGAGGTGGGACAGAGCCCCGCCGCCAGCCATGGCCTGGCAGATCTGCCAATCACACAGCAGGGGTAGCGCCCACCCAGCTCTGATTGGCTGAGCCGTCAATCAATCCCACACAGCAGGAGCAGCGCCCACCCAGCTCTGATTGGTTGAGCCGTTAATCAGTCACACAGCAGGTGCAGCGCCCAGCCTGCTCTGATTGGTTGAGCTGTCAATCAATCACACAGCAGGGGCAGCGCCCAGCCAGCTCTGATTGGTTGAGCCGTCAATCAATCCCACACAGCAGGAGCAGCGCCCAGCCAACTCTGATTGGCTGAGCCGTCAATCAATCACACAGCAGGGGCAGCGCCCACCCAGCTCTGATTGGCCGAGCTGTCAATCAATCCCACACAAAGGCAATGAAACACAGCAGTGAGTGGGAAGAAAGCAGATGTCCCCGAAAAGAGGAGAGCTTACAAAACGCTAGGGAATTGAAAAAATCGGGCATGACGTCAAGCCCTGGTCTGAATCCTGAAATCTCCTGGGTCTGTGTCTCAGCCACACTGGAAGCCTAGCAGCTGGTAGCTCTCTGCATATCTATCTGGAGATCTTCTGTCTTTCTGTCTCTTTTTTCTCTTTTAACCTTCTTATCCTCTTTTACTGGAATGTTTTTGGGTAGTTTAACATTTTTATGCCTAAAGGTTTCCATCTTAAATGGGCTGAGTTAATGACGTTCCTGCTACGCTAAGTGTTGCACGTTGAATTGGATGTTGTATGAAATCATTTGCCAAAGGAGCTCGGTTTTCTGTATTTTTCCAGTACACTTTTGTGTCGTTTTGACCTCTTGAGAATATCTGGCTGGGGTTTCTACTCTGCACCAAACTCGAGGAAAGGAACCTTTGCTCACCCTCAGCATTTCAGTGTTCTGCGGTGTTACAGGCGCGCAGGCTCAGCACGGCCTCTTGTTTCCATCAGGCCCTGCTGTGTCACACTGGCCCTTGGTTCCATGAGCATCTGGAGTGTCACACAGCCTGATGACATTTGTCCTTGCTGCCTCTCCCATCCCAGTGCTCCAGGAACAGCCCCGAGCCACCTGTGAGGGACAGGCCCTGCTGGCCCAGGCCTGGGCTCAGGCCTTGGCCTTTCTGCTTCCTCCAACCAGCCCAGGCCTTGCTCAGCATTGCAGTTCCCTGCTCACAGCCTCGGGCTCCTGCAATCCTGGCCTCAAGGATCTGCTCTCACCACTCCCTGGGGAGCCTTTGGCAGTCCCTGCCCTCAGTGGGGCCAGTGATGCTCCAAGGGACTTGGAGTTTTGCTTCTGACTCCTTGAGCAGCTTCTTCAACCTTCTCTCAGTGCCTGGGGCTCCTGGACTCAGCCCCAAATCCACCGTTGGGGATCATTAAAATACAGAAAACCCTCAGGAGCTCTTTGTCTTCTTTCCAATGTCTTCCAGTCTCCAGGCCTTGTGCAGCTGCTTGGAGTCACTTTGGAGTTCTCTTAAGGAGGAAGATTTCAAGGTACGGCTCACGATTTTCAGTGTTATAAAAGGGAGTAATTTTTCTTTTTCAGTTCCAAGAAGAAGCAACTTAGACATTCCCCAGGTGATCTTGATGCTGAACGTCTCCTTAGGAGGTGTGGGCCCACAGAAGAATGAGCCCCTTGCAGGCTGACCCTGTTTGGACAAGCTGCTCCCCAAGCCCAGCCTCACCGTGTCTGACATGGCCCAGCTGGGACTGACATCCCTGGCCCTGCACCGGAAGCCCTTCCCCCCTGAACTCTGCAGCTGGCTGTCCCTGCCCACTGCACCATGTCCCACGTGCTCTCCTCAGGGCTCTGCCTGCATCCAGGCCCGGGACAAGTATTCCTGTTTGTGAGGAAAGAAGGGAAAAGCCTGAGCAGGTCTCCTAAACGACAAATCCCCACTGTAGAAGCACATGCTGAGTACAGGCTGCCTGGAATGATGACACCTTTCTACTAGGGACAGTGGGACCAGAAATGATGTCTGGATGCAGAATTCTCGGAGTCTTGCAGCTGAATTCTCTGTCCTTGTCCTTTCCCTGCATCTCTGTTGCAGATGGAAGCTGCTGGTGCCTTTCTCAGCTGTGACCTGTCTTTTGAATGCAGACAGATGTTCCCAGGTGTGTTAAGCAGGTGCTGCTCAATGTTTATGCAAAGCTTTGGTGTGCTCATGGAACCAAGGGGACCCTTGTGACACAGCGGGGGCTGATGGAACCAAGGAGACAATTGTGACAGTTGAGAGCCTCACAGAAACAAGGCTCCATTGTGACGCTGAAGGCAATTACGGAATCCACATCACTGTGACACAGCCGGGCCACGTGGAACCAATGGTCCCTTATGACAATGCAGATCCAAGGAGACCATGGTGACACTATGGGACCGCATGGATCCAAGGGGCCACTGTGACACTGAAGAACTTCATGGAAGCCAGGGTGCAGTGTGACACAGCGGTGCCTGATTGGAAGAAAAGGAACCACTGCTGACAGCCCAGAAACTCCTGGAACCAAGGGGCTGTGGTGACACAGCAGGGCCACATGGAACCAGGGAGACCTGTGACATTTAGAGAACCTAATGGAACCAAGAGTCCACTATGACACTGCAGAAACAAGGAGACCATTGGGACGTTGTGGAAGCTCACAGAACCAAGCAGCCCTTGTGACACTCCAGGGCCTCGTTGAAGCAGGGAGACCACTGTGACAGTCCAGAACGTCATGGAACTAAGGCTCTCTTGTGACACAGCAGGCTCCCATGCAACCAATTGTCCATTGTGACAATGCAGATCCCAGGAGACCACGGTTACACTACGGAAGCTCATGGAACCAAGGGTCCATTGTGACAAAGCAAGGCCTTGTGGAACCAAGGAGAGCATTGTGACATAATGGAACCTCGTGGAACCAAGGGTCCGTTGTTAGAGTCCAGAACCAAGGACAGCATTGTGACAGTCCAGAACCTCATGGGACCAAGATTCCCTTGTTACACAGTGGCACTTGATGGAACCAAGGAGCCACTGTAGCACAGCAAAGCTGCATGAAACCTATGGTCCATAGTGCTACTGCGGATCCAGGGAAACCATGGCGATACCACGGAACCTCACGGAGCCAAGGGTCCAGTGTGACCCGGCAGAACCTCTTGGAATCAAGGCAACCATGTCACACTATGGATGTTACTGCTTCTTTCCGTCCTATAACAGAGTCTTTCACCTTCCACCGGTCTAGCTCAGGTGTTGGGATGATATTCCTCTGGGCCTTAGCCACAAAGACGTAGATAAGATATCAAAAGAGGCTCTTTCCCCTGATAAAGTTACACGTTTATTTCTCGTGGGTAGTGAGTGAAAAGGGAAGGGAAAAGAGAGGGGGGAAAAAAGAGAGAACGGGAAAAGAGTGGGGAAAAAAGTGCGGGAAAGAGTGGGGGAAAAAATGCGGGAAAGAGAGCGAGGTCAGTGGGTCCTGACCTTTTCTAGGGTCTGGAAAGGGGGGGCGGGGAGAAATTGGATCCCAGCCAGCTCTGTGTGGCCAGGAGGGGAGAGGGACCAAGATACAGGGCACAGCAGGGGTCACGGGATGTATCATTTACAATGTATCTAGGGAACGCAACATCTCCCCGTTTTTTGTTTAACAAAGTTGAAAGAAGGATATTGGTATCATTCAGATTACGATTTTGCCCACCACTTGTAGCTGGTGGGAGGGTTAGATTGTTTCAAGTCTTTCTTTTCTATGTGATTGACTACTGAGGTAGAGGGAATGAGGCTATGAATAGCCTTGAAAACCAAGTGACGTAGGAACCCAAATGCCATTATTACAAGGAAAAGAATAACAAAAATTAACACAATTGTTTTGACTATAGATGTCCACCACCCTGTGAGTCCCCAGCCTTTGAACAGTCCATTGAACCAATCTTCAGATTCTTGCTTTACTTGTCCGATTAAGTTGTTCATGTTTCGGAGGGCAGCATGGATGTTAGGAGCTCTCGAGGTCAGGTCCATACAGCCAAGTCCTTCAAATTCCTGGCACTCATGTCCGTGTAGTAGCAAGAGAAAATCTATTTTCTTGTTGGAGCGTCTGTGCCAGGGTCACCTAGATGTTCTGACGTGGCTGAGGGACAATCCATGCAGCTGCTAGACTGTTCAGTGTTAGCAGGAAGACAGCTTGGATGGGGTTCATCACGGGACTGAGAGAAGAGAAGGTTTTCTCTAGAAGGAAAAACAAACATTATAAAACCTATTAAAAGTCTCTATTTGCCGGAATGCCACCTTCTACGAGGATTTCTTTTCCCTTTTTTCTGCGGCGTCTTCTTTTTGAAGCCACTGCTACTTGCTCCTCGTTCTCTTCAGTTGGAGCAGGATGTTTGGGAACAAATGGTTTCACCCACTTTTGGGGAATCCACCGAGGGCCTGAGGGAGTGGATACACACGCATAGCCACGCCCCCAGGTAACAAGCTCATAGGGACCTTTGATTTCCCAGGTTTCTGGGTCCCTAATCAAAACTGGAGGATGTTGAGATAACTTGAATTGTTTGCTACTGTTAAAGTGACGTACCACAGGTGGACTCATGTTTTCAAATGAACAATTTAGGAAATTGATAGTAAACATGGCTTTGCAGAGCTTCTGCTGTGGAGACATCCACACAGTTGAACTGCTCTGTTTAGCCAAAACCTGCTTGAGCGTCTGATTGGCTCTCTCCACTATACCTTGGCCTGTGGGGGAGTGGGAGGTGCCAGTTTTATGTTCCACTCCCCACTGCTGGACGAATTCCAGGAACTCCTTGGACTTATACGCTGCGCCCTGATCAGTTTTGATTTCCTTAGGGATCCCCAACACTGAAAAGGCTTGCACTAGGTGTTGTTTGGCATGCATAGCCCTTTCTCCTGCATGGGCAGAGGCATAGACTGCACCTGAATATGTGTCGATGCTTACATGAACATATTTGAGGCGACCAAAACTAGGAATGTGTGTGATGTCTGTTTGCCATACCTCACAACTGCCAAGACCTCGGGGGTTTACCCCCATGCCTATTGAGGGCATGGTGTGCAGCTGACAGTTGGGACAGGTGGCCACAATGGCTCGAGCCTGACTCCGTGTTAGCTGGAACTGACGCATTAGACCTGGTGTATTCTGATGATACTGCTGGTGGCTCAGCTTTGCTTGTTGGAAGATGTCAGGAAGGCGTGCTTGTTCTGCTGGGGTTGCAAGGGAGTCTGCCTGACGGTTCCCTTCTGCAATTTCGCCTGGCAAATCTGTGTGTGATCTCACATGCATCACATAGAACGGATGTTCTCTATGAGAAATCAAATAAATTAGTTTGGAAAGCAACCTGAAAAGCTGCTCATTTTCGATGTTTCTGAGCACTGCCTGCTCTGCCCTGGACACTATCCCCGCTACATAGGCTGAGTCTGTTACCAAGTTTATTGGCTCTGAGAACTTTTCAAAGGCTCTCACGACTGCTGCCAGTTCAGCTACCTGGGGTGACCCTTCCACAAACTCAACATCAGCTTCCCAATGCTGAGTCTGAGGATCTCTCCAAGTCATCACCGACTTGTGGGATGCCCCAGATGCATCTGTGAACACTGTGAGAGCTTTGAGTGGTCTCCGACTCCTCTTCTCATGAGGAATGAGGTGGAATTCCTCATTAAACAGCTTGTGAGACGGGGCATGGACTGATATTTGTCCTCTGTAGCTGTCCAGGGCTAATTGGAGACTGGCATTGCTCTGGAGCAAATGCTCAAACATCTCTTTAGTCAATTTTTCAGGAGAGTTCTTTCCCTCCTCAGACAGTTTAACAGGGAGGTGAATACATGTGAAGTCACAGCCAGCTAATTCATGCAGTCTGATCCTTGCTTTCCGAATCAGCTGTGCTATTAACTCTTGTGGCTTAGTGATAGTTTTGGATCTCTGGTGGGAGAGGAAGACCCACTCTATGATTAAGAGTGACTCTCTCTGCTCCTTGATCCATTGGAATATTAACCCGTGTAAGTGTGGCAGTTTCCCTAGGATAATGAATTTGAAGGGCAGCTCGGGCTGGTAACGGTGAGCTTGCCTCTCTCCTAAGGTCTTTTGTACCTTTTCGATTGCAGTCTTTGCCTCTGGGGTCAGTTCCCTGGGAGAAAGCAGCTCTCTGTCCCCTTTCAATAAATTGAAGAGAGGTTCTAGGTCCTCATTAGTGAGGCCTAGCCAGGGCCTAACCCAATTCAATGATCCACACAGGGAATGGAGATCTGCTAAGGTTTTAGGATTACAATTAATTTCCAATTTCTGCGGAACAATGGTCCGTGCAGTGATTTCCAGGCCCAGGTACTTCCAAGGTGGCATCCTTTGGACTTTGTCCTCCTGCAATTCAAATCCAGCAGAGGTTAAAACTTTAACCACAAGGTCAAGTGTGTCCTGGAGTAGAGAGTTATCGGGTGCACACACTAGCACATCATCCATGTAATGCAGGATGATGGCCTCCCCTCTCTGGGCACGCACCTGGGACAGCAATGAAGCCACATGCCACTGGCAGATGAAGGGACTACATTTCATTCCCTGTGGAAGGACTCTCCAGTGGTAGCGCTTCATTGGGGCCTCTCGATTGATGGTAGGAACCGAGAAGGCAAACCGTGGGGCATCCTCTGGGTGTAGGGGTATATGGAAGAAACAATCCTTGATGTCTAGAACAGCCAATTGCCAATCTCTGGGAAGCATTGTTGGAGAAGGCATTCCAGGTTGGAGAGACCCCATGTCTTCAATTACTTTGTTTATTTCCCGGAGGTCGTGGAGCAGCCTCCACTTGTCTTTCTCTGGTTTCTTTACCACAAAAATCGGGAAATTCCACGCACTTGTGGTCTCTTCTATGTGGCCTTTAGCCAATTGTTCCTCCACAAGCTCCTCAAGCGCCCTGAGCTTTTCCTTACTCATGGGCCACTGTGCTACCCACTTTGGGGTATCATCTAGCCATTTTAACTTTTGGGTAGGGCGCCCCACAGTGGCCGCTTCTAAAAATCCCGAGGAGTTTTAGGGATAATTAATTTTACCCCCCACTGTGACATGGTGTCTCTCCCCCATAGAGGGCATTTATAATCTGTAACAAATGGACGGATGCTAGCCAATTTTCCATCCGGCCCCTCAATTTGTACGATGCTTTTTGATATTTTTGCCAATTTTACTCCTCCTACACCCTGGATTCTGCCTGCCACAGGCTGAAGTTCCCAATGTGACGGCCACATCCTTTCAGGTATGATAGTCACATCGGCACCCGTGTCCAATACCCCCTCCACATGGAGGTGATCTGATCCACGGGTTAGGTTACATGCCAGAGAGGGCTTGTCCTCACCCACCACTTCTGCCCAGTAGACTTCAGGTGATTTTCCATCTACTGGAACCTCCTGTGGAACAGGAATGGCCTGGGCAAGGATTTGTCCCTCAGCCAGGTAATATGGTGGTAGAGGACATCGAGCCAGGAGAATGAGGCTAGTTATGCTTCCCTTGATGGTCATGGGAACCACCTCAATCTCTAGGGGTGTGTGTGCTGTGTCACCGACAACAAAGTACTCACTGTCCAGTTTCATGTGGTTTAACGTCACGTCCTGTGTACTGTTAGGTAAGTCCACTGTTATGACTGTCCAGTCAGGTGACCTGAAATGAAAACCTCTGGTAGTCACAAGCCTAAAACTGCCTAGTGGCTTCCAAACCTTGTTAACTGAACATTTGATATTTTCATTGACATACATCCCTACACCCTCTATCCCATCCTCCCCCTTTTTGTTTATGAAGAGAGAGTCTTTTGCGAGTGTGGAGCCCGCAGTATTTATAGCCGAGCGCGCTATGGTGTTAATGGCGGGCACGCGCTGTAAAGTTAGTTTTTTTGTTTGTTGGTTTTCTTCTGTTTCTGGTTGTGTGGACAGTCCCTGGCGAAGTGTCCTGGCTGCTTGCACTGGAAGCAGATGATGTGCTGCAGTTGCTCTGGTGTCACTGGTTGCTTCTTGGCTTCCGGTGTTACAGCTGCTATGGTCCTTGGGTGTGCCAGTCCTGGATTTCTTTCGTGTCCACTGAGCAGTTCTGCTTTTCTGGCGCAGGCTTCAATCATCTGTGCTAAGCTAGGTGCTGGCTCCAGGGGAAGGCCAAGGATAACCCTACGGCAGGTTTCATTAGCATTCCTCTGAGCCATTTCTTTAATTAATTCAGCTTGTAATACTGGATCAGACACTTGTCTTTCTACTTGCATACGAAGGCGGTCCACAAACTGTAAGAAACTCTCAGAGGTAAACTGTTTAATGTTAATATAACTGCCTTTAGTATCTACTGTTGGTAATTGATTAAAGGCTTTTTCTGCAGCATTGCATATCTTATCTAAGACAGACTTAGATAGTGCTCTAGTTTGGTTTTCAGGGCAATGCCAATCTTTCTCCCCACATAGGTGTTCATATGTGATATCATTATTATCAGCATCCTTTGCATTATCTGAGCTTTTTAAAAGCTCTTGTAAAAGCACTTTTAAAGATCTTTTCCATAGGCTTTCCCATAGATCATATTCGGAAGGGGTTAACAGACACCGGAAAAGCTCTTTGATATCATATGGAACCAGTTCGTTTGAATTAAAAGTGGCTCTCATTATGCCTTTAAAGATTTCACTATTCCTACCAAATTCTCTTTGCACTTTACAAATTTCTTTTTTATCTTGGTAGGACAAAGGCTGATAACTTCTTTTTCCGTTTCTCTTACCAAGATAAACTACAGGAGCAACTGATGGTACATACTCTTTCTCCTGGTGCTGACTTTCAGGTTTGGGCATCCCCCCCCCACCGGGCCCAGGAGGCTCCCTGCCCCCCCCCACTACGGGAGCACCATCCATCCCCCAGGGGCTGTGGGCTGATCCCTCCCCACCCCCACCCCCTCCGGCACTGAACCCAGCAGGGGCTACATTGACCTCCCCCACCCCGCAGCAGCTTGGAGGGAAGGAATGTGAAACCGGAGAGGGGGAGGGGTGGTGGAATCCAGGATTGCAACACCTGTGGGCGGGGTCGCCAGGTACCAGGCAGGACAGGGTCTTGGAGGGGGGAGGGGGCGGTGGAGCCGAGGGCAGGGAGGAGTTATGGGAGGGGACAGGCTTAGGGGCTGGGACCAGAGGGGGAAGGGGGTTGCGGGATGAAGGAGGAGACACGTGGCTGTCACCATATCGGCCCTCCCCCACTCCCTGAATCGCATGTCCAGTGCTATCTGGGACCCCAATCCTGACCTGTCCAGATACGGCCACGTGTTCGTGGCCTGGAGGGGAAGGGGACAAGGAAGGAGAACTGATAATTTTAGAAAAATCGTCAGAACCGGGATACTGGGGAGGATTTGGGGTTTCAGCACAGTTACAGCCGTGTTGAGCATGCTGCATTTCCAAGGGAGACCCTGGGGTGCTTTCCGGTTTATGGTTATAGGGATTTTTGGAAAGGGAAGGTGAGCTTGAATCATTTTGCTGCTGCTGTCTGTTGTTTTCTGTCTGAATTAAAACTTTCCGAATTTGTAAGAATATCGGAAGGAATACAGAGGCAGTTTTATCTCCATTTTCTACTTTTGAAGTTAATAAATTCCCTATTTCATCCCAAAATGAAATCGAATTTACATTTTGCAATTCAAGGTCCGATATTTCAACAGACAGCCAGCTGGCAAAACGGGCTAGTTTTTTATTAGATATTAAAACATTTCCTGAACTTAGTATTTCTTTGAGTTGTTTTGTTATACTCTTTTGTAAAGCAGATTGCTGTATCCCCATAGTGTTAGCAATTTGCACTATATCTAGCCCACTACCGTTAAAACACAGGAAAGGAGTTAGTTGTTAAGACGTACACCACGGTTTTCAGGCTTTACTAGATGCGGAACCGATGTTAATTTCGCCGTTTTTTGTCAGCAAAACCTACGTGTGGCGCCCGCGCCGCTGTAGGGACCGCCCCCGCGCCGCAACAACCTGTAAAAACCGCAAAAACGGAAAAAAACCCCCCTGTGTCGCAGCTTTGAAACCGATCAAAGCTGCCTGCCTGCTGCGCCGCGCCTGGGGTGGCCGCGTCCAGCCCCCCCCAGCCCCCGCGCCGCACCACGTGGCCGAGGGCTTCCAAGCTGCGCGCACGCTGCAAACACGCCCGCGCCGCCTGTCCTTCCGAGGACGGCTCCGGGCCGGCAAAATGCCACCGGTGAGACGTCCCCCGCGGAGCTCCGGGAACCCCCCCGCCGGAAAGGGACGCTTAACTCACCTTTTCTCTTGCAGGCAGACACGTCTGTGTACATGGTAGTGGATCCACGTCGTGAACCGACCTGTCTGGGATTGACAGGCTGCCGGTTCGTGCTGAAAAGTCTTCGAACTGCACAAAATGCAGCTTAAAGAAATTTTAGCTAGTTGATCAGCTCCTATGCTGGTCGAATCCCGAAATTAGGGATCACAGCGAAACGTGGGTGCTTTAAAGAAACACGCACGTGGGGCGCCAACTGTTACTGCTTCTTTCCGGCCTATAACAGAGTCTTTCACCTTCCACCGGTCTAGCTCAGGTGTTGGGATGATATTCCTCTGGGCCTTAGCCACAAAGACGTAGATAAGATATCAAAAGAGGCTCTTTCCCCTGATAAAGCTACAGGTTTATTTCTCGTGGGTAGTGAGTGAAAAGGGAAGGGAAAAGAGAGGGGGAAAAAAAGAGAGAACGGGAAAAGAGTGGGGAAAAAAGTGCGGGAAAGAGTGGGGGAAAAAATGCGGGAAAGAGAGCGAGGTCAGTGGGTTCTGACCTTTTCTAGGGTCTGGAAAGGGGGGGCGGGGAGAAATTGGATCCCAGCCAGCTCTGTGTGGCCAGGAGGGGAGAGGGACCAAGATACAGGGCACAGCAGGGGTCACGGGATGTACCATTTACAATGTATCTAGGGAACGCAACATATGGAACCTCATGGAGCCAAGGGTCCAGTGTGCCATTGCGGGGCCTCACTGGAGCAAAGGACATGGTTGATGGGACAGAAGCTCATGGAAACGATGGGCTATTGGGACATTGCAGAGCCTCATGGAGCCAAGGAGACCACTGTGACACCGAGGAACCTTATGGAAGCAAGCAGCCACTGTAGAACCAAGGAGAGCACTGTTGACAGTACAAAACCTCCTGGAACTGAGAGGCCATTGTTCTGCAGCGAGGCCTCGTGGAACCAAGGGGCCATGGTGACACTGTGGGGGCCACCTGAAGCAAATAGTCGTTGTGACACGGCGGGGCTGCTTGTAACCAACTGTCCATCGTGATACTGCAGATCCAAGAGACCGTGCTGACACTATGGCAGTTCATGGAACCGAGAGGCTGTTGTGACACACCAAGGCCTCGTGGCACCAAGGAGAGCATTGTGGCAGTGCAGAACCAAGGAGGCCATTTTGACAGTACAGACCCAAATGGAACCAAGGGTCCACTGTTATCCAGCAGGGCCTCGTGGAACCAAGGGGCCCTCGTGAAAGTGTGCAAGGGGCATAATGGAGTCAGGGACACCACTGATACTGAAATCTGCTGGATAGCAACTTTTGAACACGGTTTTGAGGATCTGAGAGCAGGTATTCTTTATTACACCATGGTGGTCACTTGGGCAATCCTTCATCTACTCGAGTGCACTGGCCACCAGGCAATCGGAGCTTTTATCACTCACACTGATGATGTATTCATTAGTTAACCCCACCTGGAATTTATTTGCCATAATTGCACCCCTTCTCACAAGTCCTTCTATGGTTCTTTGGAGTCTGCCTTCAACATGCACTGTCCTTTTTAGGTGACTGCTCTTTGATCCCCGCTTTTGAGGAAGGGCAATATTATTGTTGTGTATAACTTCTGCTTTTGTCAGCCTTGCAGAGCTGAGCTGACATTCTCCTTGCATTTTGTGCACGCTCCGTTTGCCTCAGCTACATCCTTTGTGCGTTTCTCCAAGGCTGTGCTCTTCTGTTCTCTGCCCGCGATAAGTGTAAATGTTGTTCTGTTCTCCTGTCCTTGTCACAATGCTCCCCCCACGAGGCGTGTCTGCAAGCCCCTCCAACCCATGGGCTTGGGGTGGGCAAGTGTTCCTGAGGGAACAGGGATGGGACAGCTGGGCTGGACTGGCCCAAGGGATGTTCCATTCCATGTCACAGCACGATCAGCAATCAACTGGGAGAAGCAGGGGGATGGGGGATTTGCGGGGGGGGGGGGAGGGGGGGGGGAGTGTCACCATCTACCAACACAGGCCGGGGATTGTTTGATCTCAGAGGTAATAGCAGGCAAATAGCGGGGGACAAATCAGTTTATTCAACAACAGCAATGCATTTTTATTGAATGCCAAACAATTCAGTTGCGATAGAGGGGAGAGATATAGGAAATGGAGTATAGAGAGAGAAAAAGAGGGGAAGGGGGAAATAGCTACCAACAGACGAGACCAACGTCATGGTGGGCCAGCCAATGGAAGGGTGGTCATCCGTGGGGAGTACTCAGGGTCTTCTCCAGAGGATCGCTCTTTCATAGTCCTTTTCCAAAGCGAGTGGCTTGTGGCCAAGAGGTGGGGAGATTTATGGAGCATTGTGTGGTGCTCCAAGAGACAGGTGCGGTCGTGCAGTACATGCAGGCTTCAGCTGGTACCATGACAGCAGAGTCCAGTGAGCACAACACACCTGCAAAGAGTCCCTTGGCAAGCACCCACCTCAAGCAGGCCAGAAAATCATTGTCCAGAGTCAACCTGGGCGGGGGTCCTTGAGGTCTTCTTGAGAGGGTCATGAGGCAAAAATGAGGGAAACTTCACACCGACCCTTAGAGTGGTAGATGAGAGGCAGCCCTCAGGAAACGGTGGCCACCCAGAGCTGTTACTCCTAGCAGATTTTGGCTGGGAGCAAGCCTTGTATGTAGTGCTTTTTCAGGGGGAATATCAGTTTCAGCCGTGGGAACCTGCAAAAGGGGATGGTACTTTTCCATAGGAAGGAAAGCACAGAGCCTCAGTGCTCCAGGAGCTGAGGAGAGGCAGTCCTCAACATTCCAGGATCAGCCAGTCTTGCCAGGTGGCCCCCGGGAGGCCCAGCCAGCCAGACCTGTTCCATGTTGCCTTGGTTCCATGGGGCCTCACAGGGTCACAATGTTCTCCTTGATTCCAGGAGTCCCTGTAGTGTCCCGATATTCTCCTTGTCACAATATTCTCCCTGCTTCAGTAGTGATAACAATGGCCCCTTGCTTCCCTAAGGTCCTGCAGAGTCACCAAGGCCCCTGGGCTCCATGTGGCCCTGCTGTGTAACAAAGGCTCCTTGGTTCTCTGGGCCGCACAGCTTCATCACTGACCCTTGGTTCCACTGGGGTCCTGAGTCTCACAAAGGTGCCCCTGATTGCATGAGGCACCAGAGTGTCAAAATGGTCTCTTTGGTTCCATGAGGTTCCGCAGTGTCCCCATGGTCGCTGTCAGAGGCTGGATGACATCAATGTCCCCAGACCCCTCGGGATGCTCGGAATGGCCGAGTGGGGCTGGGGCTGGGACAGACCTTGGAATGAGGTGGGACAGAGCCCCGCCCCCAGCCATGGCCTGGCAGATCTGCCAATCACACAGCAGGGGTAGCGCCCACCCAGCTCTGATTGGCTGAGCCGTCAATCAATCACACAGCAGGGGCAGCGCCCAGCCAGCTCTGATTGGTTGAGCTGTCAATCAATCACACAGCATGGGCAGCGCCCAGCCAGCTCTGATTGGCTGAGCCGTCAATCAATCACACAGCAGGGGCAGCGCCCACCCAGCTCTGATTGGCCGAGCTGTCAATCAATCCCACACAAAGGCAATGAAACACAGCAGTGAGTGGGAAGAAAGCAGATGTCCCCGAAAAGAGGAGAGCTTACAAAACGCTAGGGAATTGAAAAAATCGGGCATGACATCAAGCCCTGGTCTGAATCCTGAAATCTCCTGGGTCTGTGTCTCACCCACACTGGAAGCCTAGCAGCTGGTAGCTCTCTGCATATCTATCTGGAGATCTTCTGTCTTTCTGTCTCTTTTTTCTCTTTTAACCTTCTTATCCTCTTTTACTGGAATGTTTTTGGGTAGTTTAACATTTTTATGCCTAAAGGTTTCCATCTTACATGGGCTGAGTTAATGACGTTCCTGCTACGCTAAGTGTTGCACGTTGAATTGGATGTTGTATGAAATCATTTGCCAAAGGAGCTCGGTTTTCTGTATTTTTCCAGTACACTTTTGTGTCGTTTTGACCTCTTGAGAATATCTGGCTGGGGTTTCTACTCTGCACCAAACTCGAGGAAAGGAACCTTTGCTCACCCTCAGCATTTCAGAGTTCTGCGGTGTTACAGGCGCGCACGCTCAGCACGGCCTCTTGTTTCCATCAGGCCCTGCTGTGTCACACTGGCCCTTGGTTCCATGAGCATCTGGAGTGTCACACAGCCTGATGACATTTGTCCTTGCTGCCTCTCCCGTCCCAGTGCCCCAGGAACAGCCCCGAGCCACCTGTGAGGGACAGGCCCTGCTGGCCCAGGCCTGGGCTCAGGCCTTGGCCTTTCTGCTTCCTCCAACCAGCCCAGGCCTTGCTCAGCATTGCAGTTCCCTGCTCACAGCCTCGGGCTCCTGCAATCCTGGCCTCAAGGATCTGCTCTCACCACTCCCTGGGGAGCCTTTGGCAGTCCCTGCCCTCAGTGGGGCCACTGATGCTCCAAGGGACTTGGAGTTTTGCTTCTGACTCCTTGAGCAGCTTCTTCAACCTTCTCTCAGTGCCTGGGGCTCCTGGACTCAGCCCCAAATCCACCGTTGGGGATCATTAAAATACAGAAAACCCTCAGGAGCTCTTTGTCTTCTTTCCAATGTCTTCCAGTCTCCAGGCCTTGTGCAGCTGCTTGGAGTCACTTTGGAGTTCTCTTAAGGAGGAAGATTTCAAGGTACAGCTCACGATTTTCAGTGTTATAAAAGGGAGTAATTTTTCTTTTTCAGTTCCAAGAAGAAGCAACTTAGGCATTCCCCAGGTGATCTTGATGCTGAACGTCTCCTTAGGAGGTGTGGGCCCACAGAAGAATGAGCCCCTTGCAGGCTGACCCTGTTTGGACAAGCTGCTCCCCAAGCCCAGCCTCACCGTGTCTGACGTGGCCCAGCTGGGACTGACATCCCTGGCCCTGCACCGGAAGCCCTTCCCCCCTGAACTCTGCAGCTGGCTGTCCCTGCCCACTGCACCATGTCCCACGTGCTCTCCTCAGGGTTCTGCCTGCATCCAGGCCCGGGACAAGTATTCCTGTTTGTGAGGAAAGAAGGGAAAAGCCTGAGCAGGTTTCCTAAACGACAAATCCCCACTGTAGAAGCACATGCTGAGTACAGGCTGCCTGGAATGATGACACCTTTCTACTAGGGACAGTGGGACCAGAAATGATGTCTGGATGCAGAATTCTCGGAGTCTTGCAGCTGAATTCTCTGTCCTTGTCCTTTCCCTGCATCTCTGTTGCAGATGGAAGCTGCTGGTGCCTTTCTCAGCTGTGACCTGTCTTTTGAATGCAGACAGATGTTCCCAGGTGTGTTAAGCAGGTGCTGCTCAATGTTTATGCAAAGCTTTGGTGTGCTCATGGAACCAAGGGGACCCTTGTGACACAGCGGGGGCTGATGGAACCAAGGAGACAGTTGTGACAGTTGAGAGCCTCACAGAAACAAGGCTCCATTGTGACGCTGAAGGCAATTACGGAATCCACATCACTGTGACACAGCCGGGCCACATGGAACCAATGGTCCCTTATGACAATGCAGATCCAAGGAGACCATGGTGACACTATGGGACCGCATGGATCCAAGGGGCCACTGTGACACTGAAGAACTTCATGGAAGCCAGGGTGCAGTGTGACACAGCGGTGCCTGATTGGAAGAAAAGGAACCACTGCTGACAGCCCAGAAACTCCTGGAACCAAGGGGCTGTGGTGACACAGCAGGGCCACATGGAACCAGGGAGACCTGTGACATTTAGAGAACCTAATGGAACCAAGAGTCCACTATGACACTGCAGAAACAAGGAGACCATTGGGACGTTGTGGAAGCTCACAGAACCAAGCAGCCCTTGTGACACTCCAGGGCCTCGTTGAAGCAGGGAGACCACTGTGACAGTCCAGAACGTCATGGAACTAAGGCTCTCTTGTGACACAGCAGGCTCCCATGCAACCAATTGTCCATTGTGACAATGCAGATCCCGGGAGACCATGGTTACACTACGGAAGCTCATGGAACCAAGGGTCCATTGTGACAAAGCAAGGCCTTGTGGAACCAAGGAGAGCATTGTGACGTAATGGAACCTCGTGGAACCAAGGGTCCGTTGTTAGAGTCCAGAACCAAGGACAGCATTGTGACAGTCCAGAACCTCATGGGACCAAGATTCCCTTGTTACACAGTGGCACTTGATGGAACCAAGGAGCCACTGTAGCACAGCAAAGCTGCATGAAACCTATGGTCCATAGTGCTACTGTGGATCCAGGGAAACCATGGCGATACCACGGAACCTCACGGAGCCAAGGGTCCAGTGTGACCCAGCAGAACCTCTTGGAATCAAGGCAACCATGTCACACTATGGAACCTCATGGAGCCAAGGGTCCAGTGTGCCATTGCGGGGCCTCACTGGAGCAAAGGACATGGTTGATGGGACAGAAGCTCATGGAAACGATGGGCTATTGGGACATTGCAGAGCCTCATGGAGCCAAGGAGACCACTGTGACACCGAGGAACCTTATGGAAGCAAGCAGCCACTGTAGAACCAAGGAGAGCACTGTTGACAGTACAAAACCTCCTGGAACTGAGAGGCCATTGTTCTGCAGCGAGGCCTCGTGGAACCAAGGGGCCATGGTGACACTGTGGGGGCCACCTGAAGCAAATAGTCGTTGTGACACGGCGGGGCTGCTTGTAACCAACTGTCCATCGTGATACTGCAGATCCAAGAGACCGTGCTGACACTATGGCAGTTCATGGAACCGAGAGGCTGTTGTGACACACCAAGGCCTCGTGGCACCAAGGAGAGCATTGTGGCAGTGCAGAACCAAGGAGGCCATTTTGACAGTACAGACCCAAATGGAACCAAGGGTCCACTGTTATCCAGCAGGGCCTCGTGGAACCAAGGGGCCCTCGTGAAAGTGTGCAAGGGGCATAATGGAGTCAGGGACACCACTGATACTGAAATCTGCTGGATAGCAACTTTTGAACACAGTTTTGAGGATCTGAGAGCAGGTATTCTTTATTACACCATGGTGGCCACTTGGGCAATCCTTCATCTACTCGAATGCACTGGCCACCAGGCAATCGGAGCTTTTATCACTCACACTGATGATGTATTCATTAGTTAACCCCACCTGGAATTTATTTGCCATAATTGCACCCCTTCTCACAAGTCCTTCTATGGTTCTTTGGAGTCTGCCTTCAACATGCACTGTCCTTTTTAGGTGACTGCTCTTTGATCCCCGCTTTTGAGGAAGGGCAATATTATTGTTGTGTATAACTTCTGCTTTTGTCAGCCTTGCAGAGCTGAGCTGACATTCTCCTTGCGTTTTGTGCACGCTCCGTTTGCCTCGGCTACATCCTTTGTGCGTTTCTCCAAGACTGTGCTCTTCTGTTCTCTGCCCTTGGTAAGTGTAAATGTTGTTCTGTTCTCCTGTCCTTGTCACAGTGCTCGCCCCACGAGGCGTGTCTGCAAGCCCCTCCAACCCATGGACTTGGGATGGGCAAGTGTTCCTGAGGGAACAGGGATGGGACAGCTGGGCTGGACTGGCCCAAGGGATGTTCCATTCCATGTCACAGCACGATCAGCAATCAACTGGGAGAAGCAGGGGGATGGGGGATTTGCGGGGGGGGGGGGGGAGGGGGGGGGAGTGTCACCATCTACCAACACAGGCCGGGGATTGTTTGATCTCAGAGGTAATAGCAGGCAAATAGCGGGGGACAAATCAGTTTATTCAACAACAGCAATGCATTTTTATTGAATGCCAAACAATTCAGTTGCGATAGAGGGGAGAGATATAGGAAATGGAGTCTAGAGAGAGAAAAAGAGGGGAAGGGGGAAATAGCTACCAACAGACGAGACCAACGTCATGGTGGGCCAGGCAATGGAAGGGTGGTCATCCGTGGGGAGTACTCAGGGTCTTCTCCAGAGGATCGCTCTTTCATAGTCCTTTTCCAAAGCGAGTGGCTTGTGGCCAAGAGGTGGGGAGATTTATGGAGCATTGTGTGGTGCTCCAAGAGACAGGTGCGGTCGTGCAGTACATGCAGGCTTCAGCTGGTACCATGACAGCAGAGTCCAGTGAGCACAACACACCTGCAAAGAGTCCCTTGGCAAGCACCCACCTCAAGCAGGCCAGAAAATCATTGTCCAGAGTCAACCTGGGCGGGGGTCCTTGAGGTCTTCTTGAGAGGGTCATGAGGCAAAAATGAGGGAAACTTCACACCGACCCTTAGAGTGGTAGATGAGAGGCAGCCCTCAGGAAACGGTGGCCACCCAGAGCTGTTACTCCTAGCAGATTTTGGCTGGGAGCAAGCCTTGTATGTAGTGCTTTTTCAGGGGGAATATCAGTTTCAGCCGTGGGAACCTGCAAAAGGGGATGGTACTTTTCCATAGGAAGGAAAGCACAGAGCCTCAGTGCTCCAGGAGCTGAGGAGAGGCAGTCCTCAACATTCCAGGATCAGCCAGTCTTGCCAGGTGGCCCCCGGGAGGCCCAGCCAGCCAGACCTGTTCCATGTTGCCTTGGTTCCATGGGGCCTCACAGGGTCACAATGTTCTCCTTGATTCCAGGAGTCCCTGTAGTGTCCCGATATTCTCCTTGTCACAATATTCTCCCTGCTTCAGTAGTGATAACAATGGCCCCTTGCTTCCCTAAGGTCCTGCAGAGTCACCAAGGCCCCTGGGCTCCATGTGGCCCTGCTGTGTAACAAAGGCTCCTTGGTTCTCTGGGCCGCACAGCTTCATCACTGACCCTTGGTTCCACTGGGGTCCTGAGTCTCACAAAGGTGGCCCTGATTGCATGAGGCACCAGAGTGTCAAAATGGTCTCTTTGGTTCCATGAGGTTCCGCAGTGTCCCCATGGTCGCTGTCAGAGGCTGGATGACATCAATGTCCCCAGACCCGTCGGGATGCTCGGAATGGCCGAGTGGGGCTGGGGCTGGGACAGACCTTGGAATGAGGTGGGATAGAGCCCCACCCCCAGCCATGGCCTGGCAGATCTGCCAATCACACAGCAGGGGCAGCGCCCAGCCAGCTCTGATTGGCTGAGCCGTCAATCAATCACACAGCAGGGGCAGCGCCCAGCCTGCTCTGATTGGTTGAGCCGTTAATCAGTCACACAGCAGGAGCAGCGCCCAGCCTGCTCTGATTGGTTGAGCCGTTAATCAATCACACAGCAGGGGCCGCGCCCACCCAGCTCTGATTGGCCGAGCTGTCAATCAATCCCACACAAAGGCAATGAAACACAGCAGTGAGTGGGAAGAAAGCAGATGTCCCCGAAAAGAGGAGAGCTTACAAAACGCTAGGGAATTGAAAAAATCGGGCATGACGTCAAGCCCTGGTCTGAATCCTGAAATCTCCTGGGTCTGTGTCTCACCCACACTGGAAGCCTAGCAGCTGGTAGCTCTCTGCATATCTATCTGGAGATCTTCTGTCTTTCTGTCTCTTTTTTCTCTTTTAACCTTCTTATCCTCTTTTACTGGAATGTTTTTGGGTAGTTTAACATTTTTATGCCTAAAGCTTTCCATCTTAAATGGGCTGAGTTAATGATGTTCCTGCTACGCTAAGTGTTGCACGTTGAATTGGATGTTGTATGAAATCATTTGCCAAAGGAGCTCGGCTTTCTGTATTTTTCCAGTACACTTTTGTGTCGTTTTGACCTCTTGAGAATATCTGGCTGGGGTTTCTACTCTGCATCAAACTCGAGGAAAGGAATCTTTGCTCACCCTCAGCATTTCAGTGTTCTGGGGTGTTACAGGCGCGCAGGCTCAGCATGGCCACTTGTTTCCATCAGGCCCTGCTGTGTCACACTGGCCCTTGGTTCCATGAGCATCTGGAGTGTCACACAGCCTGATGACATTTGTCCTTGCTGCCTCTCCCATCCCAGTGCCCCAGGAACAGCCCCAAGCCACCTGTGAGGGACAGGCCCTGCTGGCCCAGGCCTGGGCTCAGGCCTTGGCCTTTCTGCTTCCTCCAACCAGCCCAGGCCTTGCTCAGCATTGCAGTTCCCTGCTCACAGCCTCGGGCTCCTGCAATCCTGGCCTCAAGGATCTGCTCTCACCACTCCCTGGGGAGCCTTTGGCAGTCCCTGCCCTCAGTGGGGCCAGTGATGCTCCAAGGGACTTGGAGTTTTGCTTCTGACTCCTTGAGCAGCTTCTTCAACATTCTCTCAGTGCCTGGGGCTCCTGGACTCAGCCCCAAATCCACCGTTGGGGATTATTAAAATACAGAAAACCCTCAGGAGCTCTTTGTCTTCTTTCCAATGTCTTCCAGTCTCCAGGCCTTGTGCAGTGCTTGGAGTCACTTTGGAGTTCTCTTAAGGAGGAAGATTTCAAGGTACAGCTCACGATTTTCAGTGTTATAAAAGGGAGTAATTTTTCTTTTTCAGTTCCAAGAAGAAGCAACTTAGGCATTCCCCAGGTGATCTTGATGCTGAACGTCTCCTTAGGAGGTGTGGGCCCACAGAAGAATGAGCCCCTTGCAGGCTGACCCTGTTTGGACAAGCTGCTCCCCAAGCCCAGCCTCACCGTGTCTGACATGGCCCAGCTGGGACTGACATCCCTGGCCCTGCACCGGAAGCCCTTCCCCCCTGAACTCTGCAGCTGGCTGTCCCTGCCCACTGCACCATGTCCCACGTGCTCTCCTCAGGGTTCTGCCTGCATCCAGGCCCGGGACAAGTATTCCTGTTTGTGAGGAAAGAAGGGAAAAGCCTGAGCAGGTTTCCTAAACGACAAACCCCCACTGTAGAAGCCCATGCTGAGTACAGGCTGCCTGGAATGATGACACCTTTCTACTAGGGACAGTGAGACCAGAAATGATGTCTGGATGCAGAATTCTCAGAGTCTTCCAGCTGAATTCTCTGTCCTTGTCCTTTCCCTGCATCTCTGTTGCAGATGGAAGCTGCTGGTGCCTTTCTCAGCTGTGACCTCTCTTTTGAATGCAGACAGATGTTCCCAGGTGTGTTAAGCAGGTGCTGCTCAATGTTTATGCAAAGCTTTGGTGTGCTCATGGAACCAAGGGGACCCTTGTGACACAGCGGGGGCTGATGGAACCAAGGAGACAATTGTGACAGTTGAGAGCCTCACAGAAACAAGGCTCCATTGTGACGCTGAAGGCAATTACGGAATCCACATCACTGTGACACAGCCGGGCCACATGGAACCAATGGTCCCTTATGACAATGCAGATCCAAGGAGACCATGGTGACACTATGGGACCGCATGGATCCAAGGGGCCACTGTGACACTGAAGAACTTCATGGAAGCCAGGGTGCAGTGTGACACAGCGGTGCCTGATTGGAAGAAAAGGAACCACTGCTGACAGCCCAGAAACTCCTGGAACCAAGGGGCTGTGGTGACACAGCAGGGCCACATGGAACCAAGGAGACCTGTGACATTTAGGAACCTAATGGAACCAAGAGTCCACTATGACACTGCAGAAACAAGGAGACCATTGGGACGTTGTGGAAGCTCACAGAACCAAGCAGCCCTTGTGACACTCCAGGGCCTCATTGAAGCAGGGAGACCACTGTGACAGTCCAGAACGTCATGGAACTAAGGCTCTCTTGTGACACAGCAGGCTCCCATGCAACCAATTGTCCATTGTGACAATGCAGATCCCAGGAGACCATGGTTACACTACGGAAGCTCATGGAACCAAGGGTCCATTGTGACAGAGCAAGGCCTTGTGGAAACAAGGAGGACCTTGTGGAACCAAGGAGAGCATTGTGACGTAATGGAATCTCGTGGAATCAAGGGTCCGTTGTTAGAGTCCAGAACCAAGGATAGCATTGTGACAGTCCAGAACCTCATGGGACCAAGATTCCCTTGTTACACAGTGGCACTTGATGGAACCAAGGAGCCACTGTAGCACAGCAAAGCTGCATGAAACCTATGGTCCATAGTGCTACTGCGGATCCAGGGAAACCATGGCGATACCACGGAACCTCATGGAGCCAAGGGTCCAGTGTGCCATTGCGGGGCCTCACTGGAGCAAAGGACATGGTTGATGGGACAGAAGCTCATGGAAACCATGGGCTATTGGGACATTGCAGAGCCTCATGGAGCCAAGGAGACCACTGTGACACTGAGGAACCTTATGGAAGCAAGCAGCCACTGCAGAACCAAGGAGAGCACTGTTGACAGTACAAAACCTCCTGGAACTGAGAGGCCATTGTTCTACAGCGAGGCCTCGTGGAACCAAGGGGCCATGGTGACACTGTGGGGGCCACCTGAACCAAATAGTCATTGTGACACAGCGGGGCTGCTTGTAACCAATTGTCCATCGTGATCCTGCAGATCCAAGAGACCGTGCTGACACTATGGCAGTTCATGGAACCGAGAGGCTGTTGTGACACACCAAGGCCTCGTGGCACCAAGGAGAGCATTGTGGCAGTGCAGAACCAAGGAGGCCATTTTGACAGTACAGACCCAAATGGAACCAAGCGTCCATTGTTATCCAGCAGGGCCTCGTGGAACCAAGGGGCCCTCGGGAAAGTGTGCAAGGGGCATAATGGAGTCAGGGACACCACTGATACTGAAATCTGCTGGATAGCAACTTTTGAACACAGTTTTGAGGATTTGAGAGCAGGTATTCTTTATTACACCATGGTGGTCACTTGGGCAATCCTTCATCTACTCGAGTGCACTGGCCACCAGGCAAACGGAGCTTTTATCACTCACACTGATGATGTATTCATTAGTTAACCCCTCCTGGAATTTATTTGCCATAATTGCACCCCTTCTCACAAGTCCTTCTATGGTTCTTTGGAGTCTGTCTTCAACATGCACTGTCCTTTTTAGGTGACTGCTCTTTGATCCCCGCTTTTGAGGAAGGGCAATATTATTGTTGTGTATAACTTCTGCTTTTGTCAGCCTTGCAGAGCTGAGCTGACATTCTCCTTGCATTTTGTGCACGCTCTGTTTGCCTCAGCTACATCCTTTGTGCGTTTCTCCAAGGCTGTGCTCTTCTGTTCTCTGCCCTTGATAAGTGTAAATGTTGTTCTGTTCTCCTGTCCTTGTCACAATGCTCCCCCCACGAGGCGTGTCTGCAAGCCCCTCCAACCCATGGGCTTGGGGTGGGCAAGTGTTCCTGAGGGAACAGGGATGGGACAGCTGGGCTGGACTGGCCCAAGGGATGTTCCATTCCATGTCACAGAACGATCAGCAATCAACTGGGAGAAGCAGGGGGATGGGGGATTTGGGCGGGGGAGGGTGTCACCATCTGCCAACACAGGCCAGGGATTGTTTGATCTCAGAGGTAATAGCAGGCAAATAGCGGGGGACAAATCAGTTTATTCAACAACAGCAATGCATTTTTATTGAATGCCAAACAATTCAGTTGCGATAGAGGGGAGAGATATAGGAAACGGAGTATAGAGAGCGAGAAAAAGAGGGGAAGGGGGAAATAGCTACCAACAGACGTGACCAACGTCATGGTGGGTCAGGCAATGGAAGGGTGGTCATCCGTGGGGAGTACTCAAGGTCTTCTCCAGAGGATCGCTCTTTTATAGTCCTTTTCCAAAGCGAGTGGCTTGTGGCCAAGAGGTGGGGAGATTTATGGAGCATTGTGTGGTGCTCCAAGAGACAGGTGCGGTCGTGCAGTACATGCAGGCTTCAGCTGGTACCATGACAGCAGAGTCCAGTGAGCACAACACACCTGCAAAGAGTCCCTTGGCAAGCACCCACCTCAAGCAGGCCAGAAAACCATTGTCCAGAGTCAACCTGGGTGGGGGTCCTTGAGGTCTTCTTGAGAGGGTCATGAGGCAAAAATGAGGGAAACTTCACACCGACCCTTAGAGTGGTAGATGAGAGGCAGCCCTCAGGAAACGGTGGCCACCCAGAGCTGTTACTCCTAGCAGATTTTGGCTGGGAGCAAGCCTTGTATGTAGTGCTTTTTCAGGGGGAATATCAGTTTCAGCCGTGGGAACCTGCAAAAGGGGATGGTACTTTTCCATAGGAAGGAAAGCACAGAGCCTCAGTGCTCCAGGAGCTGATGAGAGGCAGTCCTCAACATTCCAGGATCAGCCAGTCTTGCCAGGTGGCCCCCGGGAGGCCAAGTCAGCCAGATCTGTTCCATGTCCCCTTGGTTCCATGGGGCCCCACGGTGTCTCAATGTTGTCTTTGCTTCTGCAGGCTCACAATGGCCCCTTGCTTCCATGAGACCCTGCAGGGTCACAATTGTAGAGAGCCTGGTGCAGGAATAGCTGGAAGAAAAAGGCCATAGTCAGATCAACTTAGTGAAGCTAGCAAAGTGGGCCTCAGTCTCACGGATACAGTGTCCTTGAGATAAGGAAGGCACGCAGAATTGAGAAAAACATGAATGCCGAAGTGCTTAGCTAAGTTGCACATCTAAACTAATGATGAGCTCAGATTTTGCACTATGCATGAGCTAATTAAGCACTGTATTTAATCGCCACTCTGCGTATCAATAAACGAGACTTTGCTGATGACCATATGGTGTCCGTGTCTCCCTTCTCCGACAAATGGTGAACCCCGACGTGCCTCCGTCGCTGAAAAAGAAAACGGGGGAGAACGCGCCACGGTCGGTGAAGTAGAGTTGGGGCCTGCTGCAACCGGGTCGGTGTCAAACGACGTAGGGAAGACACCCCCAGGAGCCATAAAGGTGGTCCTGGGCCATACGTGCTGCCGAAGCCGGAGAGTTGCAACAGCGCTGACGACAAAAAATGGACAGGCAAGCAGCATATGATTTATTTATAGTACATATAGATAAGTTAGGGTTAAAAGAGATTAATCCCAGGAAGGACATACCGGGGTTGTTAGTCTGGGGTTATGCTAAAGGTTTATTCTCTAATCCTCACACCGTGCATGATTTAAATGAGTGGCGTAAGTTAGGGGTTGCACTGTGGGAGGCGGTATTAGAAGATGATAAAACAGCAAAAAAGCTGGGAAAGATCTGGCAGGTAGTTCATAACGCATTACTGAAGCAGCAGGCGGAGAGAAGGGCGGCTCGGGAGGCAGTAGAGGCATATAAAAGAAATGCTCAGTACGGCGATAATGAGCCCGGAGCACCCAGCACGACCAGAGTAGAAATACCTATCTCTGGGGAGACAGCAGGAATGACAGACATGGCTAGCTGCGCTTGGCCCTCGGCACCCCCCTTAGAAGAGCTTGAGGAGGATTCCGCCGCGGCGGCGGAGACAATTGCAGAAGGCGGAGTAACCCCGCCTTCCGAGGGCGAAGGGCCCCAGACCGGCGGCGAAAAATCCCCTTGCCGGTCTGAGCCCAGCGTCCCTAAGCCCGCCGTGGAGCCAGCTCCGGTCCCTAGGGCGGAAAGCGACCTGTGGGAGGAGATGGCAAGACGGCGGGGGGAGGCGTGGAGTATGCTAGCCAGACACAGCTTGGAGACTGGGGACGAGAGCGCTGTTGACGCAGCGAAAGCCTGGGTTTTCCCCGTCACGTATACACAGGGGATAAATCAACAAGGACAAGCCATCCAAGTGGGAGCATATTCGCCTCCCGACTGGAAGCTGCTAGCCCAGCTGAGACAGACAGTGAGTCAGTTTGGTTTCCGGAGTGAGCCAGCTAAGCAGATGCTAGATTTCTTGTTCGATACATACCTGTTGTTGCCAAATGATATGAGAAGTATAGTGAAATTGATTTTCACGCAACATCAGCAGTTGCTATTTAACGCCCACTGGCAAGCTCTTGTTCAGGAGTCAGTTGCAACACAGAGGGGCCCGGGAGATCCGTTAGCTGGAATTACCATAGACGAACTAATGGGATTGGGTCAATACCGCAGGACAGAAGCTCAAATGATTTCAGGACCCGACAAGGTTAGGGAAGCCATGCGTCTAGTAAGGAGTGCCATCGGTCAGGTCAAAGATAGCTCAGGCATACCCATGTATATGGGGATAAAACAGGGAAGAAATGAATCCTTTGGGGACTTTGTAGATAAGGCTGCTGCTGCTATTGAAAAGGCAGAAGTCCCAGAGTATATGAGAGGGGCGATGCTAAAGCAATGTGCGTTGCAGAATAGCAATGAGGCAACAAAAAGGGTATTATCAACTTTAGCAGCCAATTGGACGATAGAAGAGGCATTGGAAAGGATGGCTTTACAGCCGACAGGGGCACAGGTTTTCTTAGTTAATGCACTAAAAGAAATAGGCTTAGGGCTGCAGAAACAAGCCGAGTCCACACAGTCACAGGTGCTAGCCGCTCTTGCTCCGCTCCGTGCTTCTACAGCGGCCCCAGCCACGTCGGGTGATCACCGACCTCCCTCAGCGCGCTGCTACAGATGCGGAGGAAAAGGCCACTTCCGACGTGAGTGCCGTGCCCCAGGAGTATGGTGCCAAAACTGCCAGAACAACACGCATAACACGTCAGCTTGTCGCCGCAAGTCGGAAAACTCCCAGCGAAGCGCGCCCGGCAGCCGCGCCCGAACACAAGTAGCCGCCGTGACATCAGCGCCATCTCCTGTCTACAACCAGCCACAACAGGGAGCCTGGGACTCGACCTGGCAGCCGCAGTAAAAACATCTTTGATAACAGCTCGCCCCGTCAAAGTCCCAACTGGAGTTTACGGCCCGATAAATATCAAAGGACAAGCTTATGGAGGACTAATAGTGGGACGCTCGTCGAGCTCCATTGTAGGACTGTTTGTGCTACCAGGTGTCATCGATGCAGACTACACGGGAGAAATACAAATAATGGTTTATACTCCTTTTCCTCCTCTGACAATTGAGGCAGGTCAGCGTATTGCTCAATTTATTCCACTTCCACAGTTGAGCCGGGGTGTTCAACCACAAAGACAAACCCCACGTGGAGACCAAGGATTCGGATCATCAGGTATTGCTATGCTCACAATGGATCTCCATACCAGACCCAAAAAGAAGGTGAAACTAACCTATGCAGGAGAGACAATAGAAATGATGGGACTCCTAGACACTGGGGCAGATACCAGCATTGTCTCACCAGAAAAATGGCCCCACAACTGGCCATCACTGCAAACTACGGATACTGTGACAGGCGTCGGAGGGTTCACCCTTGCCAGAAAAACTCCTCCAGTAAGGGTCACTATAGATGGACAAGATTTGGTGACTGTGTTGTCCGTAGTTGCATTACCACCATCGGTACATTGCCTAATTGGAAGGGACATCTTGGCTCAGATGGGGGTCGTTTTATCCAACGAGCACCCTTTGGGGTAATTGCCATTGCTTGGACTTTCCCAATCCCAATCACCTGGACTACCAATGAACCGGTAATGGTTAAGCAATGGCCTCTAAAAAGGGAAAGTCTAATACAAGCACATCAACTCGTAAAAGAACAATTCCAACAAGGACATTTGAAACTCTCGACAAGCCCATGGAACACGCCAATTTTTGTGATCAAAAAGAAGTCAGGAAAATATCGTCTTCTACACGATTTAAGAGCAGTAAATAATCAAATGGAGGCAATTGGGGGCATTACAGCCAGGCCTCCCCAACCCAGCAATGCTCCCACAGCATTGGCCTCTTCTGATCATTGATCTAAAGGACTGCTTCTTCACTATTGCCTTACACCCTCAAGATACTAAAAGATTTGCGTTCACCCTACCAGCAATAAACAGAAGAACCTGATAAACGGTATGAATGGACTGTTCTTCCACAAGGAATGAAAAACTCGCCTACCCTGTGCCAACTGTATGTTGATGCCGCATTACAACCATTAAGGATACAGTGGCCCAACACAATTATTTATCATTATATGGATAATATCCTCTTTGCTCAAGAATCAGCATTTACAGACACTCAAATGCAGGAAATTCAAAGCACCCTAGCAAAGGCATCCCTCATAATAGCTCAAGAAAAAATACAGCAATCCACACCATGGAAGTACTTGGGGTGGTCTATCACAGGCCAGATCGTACGGCCGCAGAAGCTCCAGCTTGTAACAAAGATCACCACTCTAAATGAGGCACAGCGACTGCTAGGAGATCTGCAATGGTTCAAGCCGATTGTTGGGATACCCAACTCCTTGCTAGACTCCCTCAGACCACTACTTAAAGGAACTGACCCAACCGCACCCGTAACCGTGACCCCGCAACAACATGAAGCCCTCAAGGGTATTATATGCTGCATCGATGAAGGGTTTGTCTCCTGCCGAGATATCTCCTCGCCCATCGATCTTACCATCTGGAGTACTGCCAACCACCTACTCGGTGCACTCACACAGCTACAAAAGAAAACGCGGGAGACACGGGTACTAGAATGGATAACCCCACCTTTTTGGGACGCTATAACAGCACTGCCCGTGAGGCGCTAAGGCAGCCACCACCGAATTGGGCTGATTGGATTGAGAGCCACGTCCACCAGGAAGAACAGCCTCTCAGCAGCCGTCCTTGTTGTGCGTGTGGGGGGTCATGGTGTGAAGCCTGGGTAGCCCTAAAGTGCGGGGGCTGTGGGGACTGCTCGTGGGTGGAACAGAGAACAGTGTTTAATTTGTGGTGCTGGAGGTGTCAAAGTGACGACCTAAGAAATTCAAATTGGGGTCGGGCCCTAGAAAAAGAAGCAGGAGTGCCATATGCCCAGGTACGAAACCTATACGAAACACCAGAACAGCTCCTGTTAGCTTGGGCCCGGTGGGAACTTACCAACTGGATTAAGAGGCAGCACATCTATGCAAATTCGCACATTATCGCTGCAAGATGCAGACATAAAGTCCCACACCTACCTTGGCCTCGGGTAGGACCAATTAAGCCCGGTACAGACCCAGAGGAGGT
The DNA here is from genome assembly GCF_052056855.1 of Sturnus vulgaris. NCBI lineage: Eukaryota > Metazoa > Chordata > Aves > Passeriformes > Sturnidae > Sturnus > Sturnus vulgaris. The sequence goes on from NW_028276319.1 coordinate 62,585, forward strand.
ATTAAATCAAAGTATAGAAAAGGTGAAACAACTGCAGATAACAGGGAACAATACAGGGCGTAAAAAGAATAGGCCGCCAAAGAAATCAAAATGATGATCATTACACTGCTTATGCTTGCTAACTTTGCTCGCACAAAATCTTTTCCAATGCAGCATGTGCCTCGGGAGAACGTATGGGTAACATTCGCTATGCTATTATGGTGTTAGGTATATTCTTGTGCTTAGCTTTATTGCTACCTTGCTTGATAACTTGCTTACAAAATTTTATTCAAAAGACTGTCAGCAAAGCTAGGCATGCCACTCTTCTAGCTCAAAAAGAAAACGGGGGAAGTGTAGAGAGCCTGGTGCAGGAATAGCTGGAAGAAAAAGGCCATAGTCAGATCAACTTAGTGAAGCTAGCAAAGTGGGCCTCAGTCTCACGGATACAGTGTCCTTGAGATAAGGAAGGCACGCAGAATTGAGAAAAACATGAATGCCGAAGTGCTTAGCTAAGTCGCACATCTAAACCAATGATGAGCTCAGATTTTGCACTATGCATGAGCTAATTAAGCACTGTATTTAATCGCCACTCTGCGTATCAATAAACGAGACTTTGCTGATGACCATATGGTGTCCGCGTCTCCCTTCTCCGACACACAATGGCCCTTTGGTTCTCAGGAGCCCCACAATGGTTTCCATGATTCCATGGGGCCTTGCAATGCTACAATGGTCTCCATGGATCCACGGTGCCGTGCAGGATCACAAGGGCCCTTGGTCTGCACGAGGCCCTGGAATGCAACAGTGGCCTCTTGCTTCTACAAAGCCCTGCTACTTCACACAGGGCCCTTGGCGTGATGCAGCCCAGCAGGGCCACAGTGATGTCCTTGGGGCCACAGAGTCCCCACAGTGTCACAATGGTCTCCATAGGAAGGAAACAACTGAGCCCCAGTGTCGCAGGGGCAGATGAGGGGCAGTCACCAGAGGCCAACGACAGTCAGATTAGACAGTGCTGGCAAATTTTCTCTGGGAGTAATCCTCGGATAGATGTCATTTTAGAGGCAGAATAGCAATTCCAGACATGGACATCTAGACGAGAAGGTTGGTTGTTTTCCATAGGAAGGAAAGCATGGATGAGTGTTGTTACAGGGGCAGATGAAAGGTGTCTCTCAGAAGCCAAGGCCAGGCAGACCTCTCTCGTCTGGTAGCTTTTGTCTGAAAGCAACCCTTGGATATAGGCAATTTCAGAGCTAGAATCCTAATCTTGGCCATTTCTGCATTGAGAAGAGAGACTTTTTTCCATAGGAAGGAAAGCACAGAGCCCGAGTGTTTGAAAGGCAGAATAGTAGACAGGGGGCTCCTGGGAGGCCGTGCCAGCCAGATGTGTTTGTCGTGGCAGCTTTTGTCACAGAGAAGTTCTTGGATCTCCAGTATTTTGGTGGCTGCGTCTCGATTTGGGCCACGGACACCTTGAGACTAAGGAGGGTTCTTTTCCATTGGAAGGAAAGCACTGAGCCCCAGTGTTCCAAAAGCAGGAGAGAGGCAGCCCCCAAGTTGCCATGGGCAGCCAGACCTGTCTGTCCTGGCAGCTTTCATCTGGGGGAAACACTTGGATATAGGGATTTTTGCATCCCAGGGGGGATTTTGGCGTGAATTTTGGGGATTTTGGATTTCCCAGGTGAATTTCTGAGGTGAAAAGGTTCAAAAAGTTTTTTTGGAAATCAAGTTAAAGCCAGAAGATTATTGAAAATTAATAGATGTGATGCAAGTAGGTAATATGCAGACAATACACAGCGAGACAAATCATGGGAAAAATAGAGTGTTAACACATGAGTGTGTAACGATGGGATCAGTATAGCTAAGGCTGAGTTGAAGCTGAATTTGGAAAAGCATGCCAAAAATAAGAATAATAAAGGCACCTACGGGTATTTCAGTGGGAAAAGGAAGATGAAAAGAAACCTATCACACCTCCCCTATTCCCCCCCACCCCCATAAGCCAGACAGGACTAGTGACAACAGACAAGGAGAAGGCACCAAATTTCTATGCAGTAGCAGCATTCCAGGTGTGAGGAATTTTGAAGACTCCAGTTCCTCACCAATTTGCTGTGAAATAATGGCATTCTCGGTGTTGGGAATTTTGAACCTTCCAATTCCCCTCACTAATTCCCATGGAATTACAGAATTCCAAGTGTCAGGAACTGAGAATCCTCCATTTCTCCTCTCAATTTCCCATGGAATTATGGCATTCCGGGTTTGAAGAATTTACGGTCCCCCATATGCCCCCTCAAATTCATATCAAATTCCCATGGAATAACAGCATTCCTGGTGACACAAAATTCGAATACTCCAGTTCCCCACCAAAATTCACTTGGAATAATGGCATTCCGGGTGTTAGGAATTTAGAATGTGCCAGATGCAGTCGCAAAATCACAGCAAATTCCCATGGAATAACTATGTTCCAGTTGTCAAGAAATTAGACTATTCCATTTCCCCACACAAATTCCCATGGAATTACAGCATTTCTGCTGTTGGGAATTTTGAATCCTCCTGTTTCACTTCCAAATTCCCACCAAAACCAAATAAAGCACTAAACATTTACTCCCCAAAAAATCTACAAAGAAGAAATATTTAGAACCTTCTCAATTGTTTTTTTCAAATTTCAGTTGTTTGTTTGTTTTTTTAACATACTCAGAATCTCCTACAATTTTATTTTATCATAAAGAGCACTAGACAAACAAAGCTTTATAACAAAAAGCCAGACCCTGATACATGGTAAAATTCTCATTTTTAATCTTTTTTTGGCATTTCTTATCGTTTTTTCTCTTCTTTTCACTGCAATTGCATCACAAGTAACAAGAATGAAAAAAGGCCACAATCCATCAGTATTTTCACCATTTTATAGAAGTTTCTAAAAATATTGCAGAAGCAGGATGGGCAAAAGCAGCACTACACTAAAAGGAGACAACTTCCAGTCTCATCAGAAAGGAAAAGTGGGATTTTCATGGAAAAAAAAAATAAATTTTAAACTCCAAAAAATTCCCAAATAAAACCAAAACTTTGGGCCCTTTCAGGCCCTGGTGCCCCGCTATATTGGAATTTCTGCAATTCCTCTCGGGAAAAATCCCAGGAATGATGCAGACGGTTGGTATCTCCTGGAAAAGAGGGTTTTATGGTTTCTTCCTTGGAATCCCGAGTGCTCTGATGCTGGCATATCCTGGCATTCTCACGCCTCTCAGATAAACTTGCTCCAATTCCAGCTGTTTTCCTACCAAGTTTCAAATCCTCCATCTGAATCCACCACCACATATGAGGAATTTTGCTCATTCCCAGTTTCCAGTTCTTGGCTCATCTAGGTAGGAATGGGGAATATTTTGGGGGTAAAATCCCAGTTCATCTGACTGCCCACTACCTTGTCATGTGCCCCAGCAGAGGAGCCTTGTGGTCCTTGTCCCCAGCCAGCCCAACCTGGGCACCTTGGGGATGTCCCCACTGTCCTGCTGAGGGGTGTCCCAGCCTCGAGGGATTTAGCTGCAGGGCTGGAAGAGGCTTTGGGGAAGCACCAGAGCAGCCAGGTGTCAGGAAAAAGGCATCTGCCCGGGGGCTGCTTATGGAGCTGGATCAAGAGGCACCTCAGAGCCCTCAGCAATCCAGCCAGCAACACCCGGGCAGGAGGACACCGATGGTGGTTCCTGGCTGGGACAGGAGTCGTGGCCATCTCCAGGCACCGGTCTCGAAGGGATCCCTGCAGCTCCGGCCCCTGCCCACCCGCTCTGTCACCAGCACAAAGGCTTCAGCATAACCACTAAAGGCCAAGGGGCTTCTGGACATTTTCCCTGTAACACTGCATGTCTGGGCAGCTTGCTGAGCGGAACCCTTTCCCCCTCTTCCCCGATGCCACAATGTCCCCCGACGCAGACCCTGATCAGAAAAAGAAAGCTCCTGGGAGTCTGTGTATTATAACACATCCTATATTTCTATACCAAAGTAAAACTAAAAGAATAAAAGAACAGTCTTGAAGATAAAGAAAATCCACCTGGCTCAGGTGGCATCGGCAGACAGAGCCTCCCAGATCAACTCTCTGAAGAACTCCAGCAGCACAGCCAGCCGAGATCTGACAGACAAGGCCGTGTCCTCCATGCCCTGCGGAACTGATCTTGCAGATTCTCGAAAATGAAATATTGAGTTCTCCGTAGTGCCTTGAGGATGTATAATGTTTGAATTGCCAGGCTGCTGACGGCAGCGCTGCTGTCATCTGCCATGTCCTCCAGAGCTGGAAGAAGAGAGCCAGGGTCAGATTCCAGATCTGTGGGGACACGAAGAGACCCCCATGCCAGGGCCATCCCAGACCGCCCTAGCCATGACCAGGAGGGAGCAGTGGCCAATGAGATCAGCCCGAAGCTGCTGGCCACGAATCCCCCACGTGCCCCTGAAATCTCGGTGTGCTCTGCCCACGCCGACCCCCGTCCGTACAGGGAGCAGAGCCCTCCGCAGCCAGGCCAGGGCTAGCAGCTACTCCTGCCAGCCCCCGCTGACAGCCTGCTGCCCTCACTCACCTCTGCAGATGAGCTGCAGATCTTCCTGCTGCCTCCTCAAACTCCGTCCGGCGAGCCCTGGGAATGAGAGAGCCTGTCACGGCTCTGCCCAGCGGCACAGCTCCCTGCCAGCGGCGCTGCCAGCCCTGTGGCCACACGCCCTCGTGGCCCGGCAGGGCTCAGCCCGGGCCCTTGCCGCATCCTGACTCCCAAGGGCACGACTGCGAGATAGCGGCAGCAGCCCCGAGGGTAGCCGGGGCTCCACTGCGCCGGGCCCGGATGCTGCTGCCGGGGCAGCAGGCAGGGCTGAGGCCGAGCTGCGGCGGGGCGGGGCGGGGAGGGCGCCGGGGCTCACCCATGAACCTGATGGCCGCCTCTCGCAGGGGCTCCTGTGGGCTCTGCACGTACGGCAGGGCCTGGCGCAGGTGCTCGGCCGCTCGGCTCCTGTCGTCTGCCAGCTGGAGAGAGCGGCGGGAGGGAAGGGTCGGGCCGGGCTTTGTGTCCTTTTGCCAGGCGCTCCCCGCTTTGGCCCGCCCCGGCCTCCCCTGCCCGCACAGCCCAGAGGCGCGGCCAGCAGCCGCTGGGCCGGGGCTCCGTCGGCGCCCGGCTCGGGGCCACAGGAGCCTGGAGAAGAGCCCTTGTGGCTCCTGCGTGCAGCACTGGGCAGGGACACAGCTGCCAAGCGCACACAGTGAGCACCGCGCTCAGGGGGCTTCTCCAAGCTGAGCCTGGCGCCTCCAGGCCCTCCTTACCAGGCACTCTGCAAACATCCACAGCTTCTTCTTCTTCACCAGTTTTTCAAGGTCGCTTCTCTTCAGGAGCTTGGTCACACAAAACAGTGTTTTCCGAGAGGCCTGGAGAGCAGCAGAGATGCAGAGATGGCCCCACAGCCCAGAGCACAGGACTCATGTCCCTGTGCCAAGGCTGGGAGGAGGCTGCAGCCTGCCAGGCACCAGATGGGGAGGCAGCCGAGCCCCCTCCCAGGGGGACACCAGCAGCCCACAAGTCCTCACCTCTGCCACATGTCGATTCTTATCATGGCAGTGGAAGAACAGTGGGAGCAGGCTCTGCTGCACGTGTATCTTCAGGGCCTTTTTTTCTTTTTCCATTAGAAAAGTCACCAATGTTCGGAAGAGCAATATGGACACCAGCCGCACCTGGCTATTATCCTGTATAAAGGGAAGAAAAAAAAACCCTCAGCATTGGCTGCACGGGGCTGAGCTGGCTGCTAGTCTGCAAATTCACAGGGCACAAAGTGTCCGAGCCACTCCCAGTGGCTGTGGCTGTGGGCGCAGAGCCTTACATGGTCAAAGAGTGGCAGGAGGGACTCAGCCAGCTGCAGGGCGATGGGGCTGGATATCAGCATGTCCTTCTCCAACACGATAAAGCTGAGTATCATAACTGTCAATGTAACTATCTCTCCATCTCTGTCCCGCAGGAGCTCCACAAGACTTTCAATCAGGCAGCACATTTTTTTAGTCTGTGCGGAACATAAGTCTGTTAAATGCCTCCCTGCTGCCCTGGAGGCCAAAGGCCTGTGCCAAAGCACTCGGGCAGTTGAACTGGGAAGCAGGAGAGCTGGGACCAGCTGCCCCAGCACCCGAAGCTCAGCCATGTCCAAGGGGCTGCATTGCCCAGTTCAGCTTCAGTCGCTGCCCCCTTCTCACCAGCGAGGGATCTTCAGTGAGCTCCAGAAGAGCCCTGAGCGCCAGGCGTCGCCTGTCCCTGCACTCGCTCCTCAGGTGCCGTGGCAAGATTTGCAGGACTCTGTTACCACTGCGTTCATTCAAGTCCAGGCACTCCAGGATCTGAAAAGTACAGGGCAGTGACAAAAGACCTGGCTGGCAGGAACCCAGAACCACACAAGGCTGGGCCCAGACAGCAGCACGGGAAACGGGCACCATCCCAGGCAGCTGTGGTGATGAGAGGACAGAGAGCTGGGAGGCAGCTCAGCCAGGCAGCGCTGGCCATCAGGCTCACCTCCACAAGGAATGCCAGGGCAGGCAGATCCCAGCGTGGCTCCTGTGTGCTGAGAAGCCGGAGTAGGTAGCGAAAGATCCGGAAACACAAGAGTCGGGAGACATGGGACATCTCCCTGGCAGGAGTAAAAGTAGGCAAGACTGTGAGCCAGGGGGACAAACATCTCCCAGGACTGACTCACAGAGGTCTGGTCTTTCACCACTATCCTGAAAAGGGGCCTGGGCCATTTGGGAGGAGGCTCCTTGTGGGCACTCTCCTCTCTCAGCCTTTTCCAGTCTGCTTGGCTATCCCTCAGTGACAAGGCCTCTGGCCCACGTCCACGGGGACTGAGTGGAGCACAGAGCACAAATGCCGAGGGAAGAGAGGAGAAGGGAATCTCACCTGGCCAGCAGACCTACAGCATAAAGGTGGGTGTCAGCACCCAGCAGCATGTCCCAGCCATGGTTGTGCTCCATGGCAGTCACCACACTCTCATACTGCATTTGGCAGAGCAGGGACTTCAGGGTCTGCACTGCAAATCTGTGTGCAGAGCAAAGCTCAGGTCACGCTGGGAGCACTGTCTTCTTCTCTGGGGACGTGTCAGGGACAGAAGGATAGGCATGGAGAACCTGTTGGGGCTGGCGGCAAGGCCGTGCTCTTCCTGGCATCCCTTCCAGAAGTTATCGACCTCCTCTGGTATATCCAGAGTGCTGAAGAACACTTGGAAGAGCAGATGGACAAATAGGCGGGGGAAATGCATTGTCACTGCATGTGGGACACAGGGCACCTGGAGGATCTTCCACATCACCAGAGTTGCCTGCAAAGGACAAAGCACCCTGAGACAGCGCTCAGTGCCGAGGTGTCAGTGTGGCAGGGCCTGAGCGTGGCAGAGAGAGGCCAGGGGAGATGCAGGAGGAGCACCGGGCCTGGTGCACCTGAAGCTTCCCCTAGGCCAGGATTCAGCACAGTGCCTGAGGCAGGGAGATGCAGTGGGGGAAGGAGGGTGGAGAGCTGCTGGAGAGGCGACCTTGGGGTGAGCAAAGGCCAGTTCCAGAAACTCACAGCCAGGGCAAAGACACCCGTTCTGTCCCCATCCGAGGTGCATGTGCTGTGCTCTGGCCAGTTCCCTAGCACATCAAGGACTCTTAGCTGTGCCAGCTCCGCAGTCCTGGGCGAGCACAAGATCGTCTTCCACAGGGTCATGGCAGCTCTGTGGGGCCAGAGCTCTGTCTCAGGGCAGTCTCAGACACAGAACCATGGCCTGGGCAGGAGCGGAGTGCTGAGCTGGCTGCTACCTCTGCCTCTGCCCACTGCCCATCACCAACAGTACTCAGGCAGCCCAGCCCTGTGGGGACAGGCCCCTGAGGAGGAGGTAGGGAGCATAGCAGCAGGCTCAGGAGCTGACATGCCAGGGCTGGGAAAGGGAGCAGCCAGAGGGCCCTGGAACTCTCTGTTGCTCAGACACCTGGAACAGGCTGTACAGGGTGATGGGCTGGTGGGTCCATACCTGTCACACGATGGGGCCACACACAGGAGAGTCATCACCACATCAGCGGGCTGTGCCTCAGTGAGATCCAGCAGGGTCCTGTGCAGCCTGTGCTCAGCAAACTGATTTGACATGAGCCACTGGTGGATGTACTTCACTATGCCAGGCACCTGAAGGAGGCACAGGGGAATTGGAAAGCTGCCAGATGGAGTAATGTCCCCAGCTTCCCCAGAGAAGTGTTTCCCTTCCCACCACACTGCGATGGCCTGAAACATTTATGGGGACCAGGAGGCCCCAGTGGCTTGGGAGGCCAAACAATTCCTGGGAGGATCAAGCCCTGGCCACAGGCTGCTTACTTGCTTTGGATTGGAAAAACCCTCTTCTACAAGCATATCCAGCAGGGCAGCACTGGTCTTGGTTTTGAAGATGAGTGGGTATGGTCTGAACGCAGTACCCATGGTCTCATCCTCATGAATTCTCTTGATGAATTTGTAAACCAGCTGTAGGAGAAGGGCAAGAAGCCAGGGCTGTTCCATGGAATGCTCCAAGCGTGGCGCTTGGCTGAGCAGTGACAGCAGGCCCAGCCCAGCTGGGAATGGCTGCAGGTACCTGTGCTGTCCTGCGGAAGAGGCCACCAGTGGGTTCCTGCTCTTGTTTTGGGTCCATGGCTGCACCTGGCAAAGAGCGAGCGCAGCCAGAGCTGAGGGGCTGCTGGAGAGGCTGGAGAACACAGCCCAGCCCTGCATTCCCCAGGCAGGGCCAGCCCTGGGATGCCCCAGGGGATGGAGCACGGCCACTGTGAGGTGTCTGCCCGGCCCCTCTTCCATCCTATCTATGGTGTGTCCACAGGGGATGGGATGGGATGGGATGGGATGGGGCAAAGCTGGATGCAGGCACCAGCTCTACAGCCGAGCTCTGCCACTCACCCTGCTGCACTGGCTGGAATGGTACCACCTGTTCTGTCTCCTCTGCTGAGGCAGCTCCAGGGCTTTCTTCTTCCTCCTTCATCCTGACCAGCTTGGGCACGTTTGGGGGTCTCTGCTCCATGTCAGTGCCTGGATTGATGGATACTTGCAGGAGAGATGCCTCGGAAAAGCTCCGAGTCAGCAAGTCCTGCAGTTGTGCCTGGAAGGCACCTTCAAGACAAATCTCCTGGGAAGAGTACAGGACAGCAGGTCCTGTCTCTGGTCTCGAGGGCTCCTTCCACAAGGATAGGAGACTCCTCGTCAACGACTGTGTTCAGCAAATCCCTCCTTCCAGTCTTGAGGGCACCTGCTGCAGGGATGGGAGATGCCTTGGAAAAGCTGCGGGGCACCAACTCCTACGGTCTGCCCTCAAGGTCACCTGCAAAAGGGATGCCTCAAGAAGGCCACGGGCCACCAAGCCCTGTGGTCTGGCCTCGAGCTCATCTGCAGGAATAATGCCTCGGAAAAGCTCCGGGTCAGGCACGAACGAGTGTGCTGTACAGGGGTTCCTCGCAGCACCGCTCTGGTGCGTCCTGTCCCTTTGCGTGCTCCGAGCACTGTGGTGTGGCCGTGTCACCGCCAGCTCCTAGGTCACCTCACGTCACAAAGGGTCCTTTGACACCGTTCCATGCCACAGTGACCATGCTGCACTGTATCACAAAGGGCCCTTGCACACAATGCCACCTGCCCTGGGGACACCCTGAGACCACCCAAAGTGGCCCAGCTTGGCAGGAATCCCTCACCCTAATTGTATAAGACAGCCCGACAGGATATTTAGGAGGGGCTCAAACCATCAGCAAATGCTGCCCTGCTCTGCGGGCTCAGGGCAGCAGAAGGAGCCCCCAGTGCTGCCGACGCAGCCGCAGCAGGAAGGGCACAGGGCCTTCCAGAGAAACTGCTCGGCCTCCTTGGGACATGTCCCAGCTGGTGGCCATCCTAAACTCACACAGCTCTGGTGCCCGGCTCCTGCCCTAGAGACCTGTGTCCCGGGGGGCTTCTGTGCCAGAGGGAGCCAAAGCCCACGTGCACTGGGGGCTCTGCTCCTTCCTACAGGGGCTGTTGGCAGGAGCACCTGGAGCAACTGGTGGCAACACTTGGTATCTGTCAGATGATATTGCTCTCTCCAGGAATTAGTTTTTGTCATGGAAGGGATTGGCAGTAGCACAAAAGCACCATCAGCAGCTGAGTTTCCCAGGACCAATAGATTATACACAGATACTGTCATGCTTCCTTGTGCTTTTCAGACAGTTTTGAATTCTGGAAATAAAGAATCTGCCCAGCCTGACATTCTATGCTCCAGTTGCTGCGTGTCTGGCTGTGGCAGCTCATCTCCAACCACAACTGTGTCCCTGCTGAGCACAGCAATGGACGGCCACAAAAAAGGGAATTTCCCCAGTCAACATCAAAGCAGACACGTGGGGAAGTGCAGAGGATAGGGATAACTTGTGAGTCAGGCAGGAATGGGTTGGGGCTTCCTTCCTCTTTGAGTGGCTGCTTCTAAGAGTCCTCTGGGGAGCACAGGGAACAGGAGCTGGCAGACAGGAGCATGGCACATCTCTCGGGGCGTGGTACGGCAGTGTGCACAGCAGGGCCAGCAGGCAGGGAGCAGGTTTTCTTGCTAGTGAGATTTGCTGTGTGTTGTCTGCTGTGTTTCTGTTGCCTGGCTGGTGTTAGGGTTTCTGTTAGTAATGGTCTTTACACGCAGTAATTGTTTTTACCTGCAGTTGGTACAAGTGTACGTAACCAAGTGGAACCCTCAAAAAAGGATGTATCTGTACAGACCCATTCCTGTGTGGAATGGTTGAGCTTATCAGTGGTTTCAAGGGGTGTTGTGGAGGAAGCCTGCCTGTGGTGTGAACAGGTGAACGATCTCCTTTCACTGGTGGCCGAGCTTTGGGAGGAAGTTGAAAGAACAAGAAGCATCAGGGAAAGTGAAAGGGAGATAGACTGGTGGAGTTCAGCCCTTCCATCTTTGAGAGGGGTCCAACAAGAGTCAGAGGACTCCTGTACCTCCCACTGTCAGGCAATAGAAGGGCACCTGGTAGATGAAGGGGACTGGAAATGGTTCCCTGCTCAGGGAGGTAATAATAAAAATTCCTCCTGGCCCCCATCACCTAGCCAGGTGCCACTCCAGAATAAGTATGAAGGCCTGGATTTAGAGAGTCAGCCAGATAATTTAGACGATTTAGAAGAAAATTATCTGCGCAATGAGCCTCCCCATTACGATTCATCTGTCAAAGGGATCACCACCTCTGACATGAAAAGGAAAAGAAGGGTAGTTGTAGTGGGTGACTCCCTTCTGAGGGGAACTGAGGGCCCCATATGTCGACTGGACCCATCCCACAGGGAGGTCTGCTGCCTCCCTGGGGCCTGGGTATGGGATATCACTGAGAGACTTCGTGGGCTGATTCAGCCCTCTGGTTATTACCCACTGTCAATAGTCCAGGCTGGCAGTGATGAGACTGAAAAGAGGAGTGTCAGGGCAATTAAAAGGGACTTTAGGGCATTGGGTCAAGTGGTTGGTAGGAGTGGGGCACAGGTAGTCTTTTCCTCAGTCCCCATGGTGGCTGAGATAAACAGTGAAAGGAATAGAACTCACATCATTAACAAGTGGGTCAAGGGTTGGTGTCATCGGCAAAATTTTGGATTTTTTGATCATGGGACAACTTTTACAGTACCTGCCCTGCTGGAATCAGATGGGATCCATCTCTCAGTTAAAGTCAAAAGGCTTTTAGCTCATGAACTTGAAGACCTTGTTGAGAGGGCTTTTAAGTAGGTTTGAAGGAGGAAGGGGATGCAGCTGGGCTGTCTGAAAGCAGGCCCAAGGGTAGTAAGCCTGAGTTAGGGGTGAAATCAGTAGCCCAGCTGAGGTGCATGTACACCAATGCATGCTGCATGGGTAATAAACAAGAAGAGCTGGAAACCATGGTGCAAGAGCAGAGCTATGATGTAGCTGCCATCGCTGAAACATGGTGGGATGACTCACGCAGCTGGAGCACTGCACTGGATGGCTACAAGCTCTTCAGAAGAGACAGGAAAGGGAGAAGTGGAGGGGTGGCCCTTTATATTAGGGAGGCTTTTGACACCATGGGTATTGAAATGAATGATGATCAAGTCGAGTGCCTATGGGTAAGAATTCAGGGCAAGGCTACTAAGGCTGACATCCTACTAGGAGTCTGCTTTCGTCCACCCAACCGGGGAGGAGAGGTGGACAACTTTTTCTATAAGCAGCTGGAGAATGTTTCAGCATCATCAGCCCTTGTTCTTGTAGGTGACTTTAAGCTGCCAGACATCTGCTGGGAACTCAATACAGCAGAAAAGAGGCAGTCCAGGAAGTTCTTAGAGTGTGTGGAGGAAAACTTCTTGTTATCCTGGTGAGTCAGCCCACCAGGGAAGGGACTATATTAGATCTGTAGTTTGTAAATAGAGATGGGCTGGTGGGAGATGGGGTGGTTGGAGGCCGCTTGGGGCACAGTGATCATGAAGTTACAGAGTTCTTGATATTTGGTGAAATCAGGAGGAACATCAATAAGACTTTTACATGAGACTTCTGGAGGGCAGACTTTGGCATACTTAGGAGACTTATTCAGAGAGTTCCTTGGGAAACAGCCCTTAAAAATAAAGGAGTTCAGGAAAGGCGGGCGTGCTTCCAAACAGAGATCTTGAGGGCACAGGAGCAGACTGTCTCTGTGTGCTGAAAGGTGAGTCAACGAGGCAAATGTCAAGCCTGGATGTGCAAGGAGGTTTTGAAGGAACTTCGAAATAAAAAGAGGATGTATCGTCTTGGGAAGGAGGGTCAGGTCTCTCAAGAAGTATTTAAGGGGGCTACTAGAGCATGTAGGAAAAAAGTTAGGGAGGCCAAAGCTGTGTTTGAACTACAAATGGCAACTTCTGTAAAAGAGAATAAAAATGTTTTTACAAATATATTAATGGTAAAAGGAAGGGTAAGTCCAGCCTTTGTTCTCTATTGGATGAGAGAGGGAATTTATTAACTGCAGATGAGGAGAAGGCAGAAGTCATTAACACCTTCTTTGCCTCAGTCTTTAGTGGGAAGGTGGCTTGTCCTCTGGACAAGTGTCCTCCTGGATTGTAGATGCTATCAGGGAGCAGAATGGTCCCCCTGTTATCCAGGAGGAGGCAGTCAGAGAACTGCTGAGCAGCTTAGATGTTCATAAATCTATGGGACCAGATGGGATCCACGCCAGGCTGATGAGGGAGCTGGCAGATAAGCTGGCAAAGCCCCTCTGCATCATTTACCAGCAGTCCTGGCTCACTGGTGAGGTTCCAAATGACTGGAAGCTGGCCAATGTGACACTCACTCACAAAACGGGTGGGAAGGAGGATCCTGGCCAGTTATTATAGGCCAGTTAGCCTGACCTCAGTACCAGGTAAGATAATGAAACAGTTTCTACTGAGTGTTATCATGCAGCACTTACAGGATGGTCAGGGTATCAGACCCAGCCAGCATGGGTTTAGGAGGGGTAGGTCGTGTTTGAGCAACCTGATCTCCTTTTATGACCGAGTGACCCACCTGGTGGGTGCAGGAAGGGCTGTGGATGTTGTGTATTTGGACTCCAGCAAGGCCTTTGACACTGTCTCAACACAGCATTCCCTGGAAAAGCTGCAGCCCACGGCTTGGACAGGAGCACTCTTTGCTGGGTTAAGAACTGGCTGGATGGCTGGGCCCAGAGAGTAGTGGTGAACGGTGCTGCATCCAGCTGGGGATCAGTCACCAGTGGTGTCCCTCAGGGCTCTGTGCTGGGGCCAGTCCTGTTCAATATTTTATTGACGACATTGTCTTGGTTTAATTTTGACTTTCCCGGCTAACGCACCAAATTAATGTTTTGAGTTTGAGTTGCCAATTTGAATAAACTTATTTTTCTTGTTGTGAGACAGAACCAGGAGCAAAAGAGCAAGGCAGGCCTAAAACTTGAGAGAGTATAAAAGAAAATTTATTAACTACACAAACAAAAAGAGAGAAAAAAAAAATAAATTTCAGAATAAGATTTTTTTAGATCACTCCTTCCCTCCCTCTCCCAATGTTCATAACAACAAAACAAACATATAACAAATACTTCGGTCAGTGCCTAATTTAGTCTTTCTCAGTTCACTCCTGGAGAGAGAAGCTTCTTCTTGTTGAAGTTGTAGGGATTTTTCCCACAAGAATTAAAAAGACAGTTCTCTTGTGGTTTTATTTTTCACGGTTTGCATCCGCCCAGGAACCTGCAACCATGACGCTCCTCCCAACTCTACAGCCGTCCCAAAGTTGTAGATGTGGGCCATGTCTGCTCCATGGGGTATTACTTTTAAGAATGAAATGTTCAACCACAAAGATTCTCTCTGTCTCCTTTTTCTCTGCTAAGGCTTCATCTTCAGAAAACCAAAATCCTCTTCTTTTCTCAGGACAGAAATTCTTAACACAGGTGCTCTTTAGTCAAATCATCTATTAAATGGAACATTTCCATCCCCCCATGTCTCTTTCCATGGTTTATAGGAATATTCAGTACATCAGTTCATTCCTACAATTTCACAAAAAGATTTTCAGCCATTTCAGCATCTTCTCATTCTCCTTCCATCTTAAAAACTTAGCTCTTACATCACTGACTTCAGAAATCTTCTTATTCCCTTTCATATTCAAAGGAAAGGCTGGAGGCTTTGCAAATCTTATCTGAGCACTAAAGAGTTAAAGTTTAACACAACTACAAGAGTTGGGCCAGGCTCAGGCCGAGCTGGGAGGCAGCTGAGGTGTTAATCAGCCTTTCTGGGGCTGGGCTGCAGCCCCCACACTGCTCATGGCCACCCGGGCAGGCCCGGCCCCTCCGGCAGCAGCAAGAGTCGGCCTCCCCCCACGCCAGAGCCGCAGGCCCGTGGAGGAGGAAGCCGTGAAGGTCTTATCACACAACTTTTTCTCCCCCCGGCCATCGGGTCCCCCTCGTTGGCAAACGGGGCCCAAGCGGCCTCCCGAGCCTCCCCCCCCCACATGGGGGAGGGGGAAGCTCGGGTTGATGTTACCTGCTCAGCCGCCGGAAGACAAAGAGGGTCAGTTCTGGATTACCTTCCTCAAAATGTGTGTTCACGGAGCAAACTAACTTTCTCTAATTGGCTGTTGCAGGTATCCCAACCCCCACAGAGGAAATTCCCTTAGGAAGAATCTCTTCTGAGTTTCTTCTTCCTAAGTCAACCTATCACAGACATGGATGAGGGTATTAAGTCATTCATTAGTAAAGTTACAGAAAACACTAAGCTGGGAGCATATGTTGATCTGCTGGAAGGTAGGAGGGCTCTGCAGAGAGACCTGGAATGGTTGGATGGACGGGCAGAGTCCAATAAAATGAAGTTTAATAAATCCAAGTGCTGAGTCCTGCATTTTGGCCTCCATAACCCCTGCAACGTTATAGGCTGGGGATGGTGTGGCTGGACAGTGCCCAGGCAGGAGGGGACCTGAGGGTGCTGGACAACAGCCGACTGAACATCAGCCAGCAGTGTGCCCTGGTGGCCAAGAAGGCCAATGGCCGCAGGCCTGGATCAGGAAGTGTGTGGCCAGCAGGAGCAGGAGGGTTATTCTTCCCCTGTACTCAGCACTGGTGAGGCCACACCTTGAGTGCTGTGTCCAGTTCTGGGCCCCTCCGTTTAGGAAGGACCTTGAGACACTTGAGCATGTCCAGAGGAGAGCAACAAGGCTGGGGAGGGGATTGGAACACAAAGCCTATGAGGAATGACTGAGGGAGCTGGGGTTGTTTAGCCTGGAGAAAAGGAGACTCAGGGGTGACCTTATCTCTCTCTACAACGCCCTGAAAGGTGGCTGTAGTCAGGTGGAGTTGGTCTCTTTCTCCAAGCAGCACTGACAGAACGAGAGGACAGTCTTAAGCTGCGCCAAGGGAAATACAGGTTGGATATTAGGAAAAAGTGATCAAGTACTGGAATTGTCTGCCCAGGGAGGTGGTGGAGTCTCCGTCCCTGGGTGCACATAAAAAAAGAGTGGATGTGGCACTCAGTGCCATGGTTTAGTTGAAGTGTTAGGGCATGGATTGGACACAATGATTTGAAGGTCTCTTCTAACCCAGTGATTCTGTCATTCTGTAAAAAGACCAGCACTAATTCAGCCTTGCCAGCATTTCTGAATAGTGTGTTGGTGTTCTTGAGGAAAGCTACACATTTGGGGAAACACCTTTGGAGGAAAGGGGCTTGCTTCTTAAGGAAAGTGCTTCCCAAGGAGCTCCCACTGCGGTAGGTGCAAGTGTCCCCCTTTGGCTCCCTGTGGTCCTTTCAGTCCTTGAGGCCCGCTGCCCTTGGCACAGGGGCAGGGGAAGGGAGAAGGCTGTGAAGAGCAGGTTTGGCATCTGCCTGGACCTGCAGAGACCAACCCAAGCACCTGCAGCAGGGTGTGTTACCCCCACTTTGAACAGAGGTGTGAGCAGGAGCATCTCTGTCCAGCTGCGAGCCCCAGAGCTCTCTTTGAGAGCTGTGAATTAAAAGGCCTTTACGCACACACTGTTCACATCTTACCTGCCTGCTGTGTTCCAGCTCTTGGAAATATGCAATTGCTTCTGGCTTGGAGGAAGCTCATAAGTCTTCCTCGGGCTTGAACTTTGCAGCCCTGCTTCCTGGGCATGCTCTATAGGATTGTCTGCTCAAATAGCCAGTGGTTAGCTTTTGCAGTTAGCTTGTTCTGCTCAATTTGCTGATTTTTAAAAAGTGCTTCATTCACATACCCTTTTCTAATGTAACTACTCCTTCCTGCACAGCTACAGCTTTTTGTGGAAGTCAAGATTATCTCATTGCCTAGGCATCAAGCCACCCCTTTTTTATAGCTTTTGCAATTTCTTTTGCAACTCCAGTCTTGTTGTGGTCTCAAAATACTTACCCGTTTCAATCCTGCATCTCATTTTATTTTGCTCCCACTTGTGATACATGGTGGCAGTTTGTTTACAACACCATACAAACAATGGCTCTTGGTGCAGGTTCCTAGGATTGGTATTCCAGTTCCTAAAATTCCTACAAAAAGTTGTGTTAGCCAGTTCAGATTAGGTAGCCAATATGTTAGAGTTTCCCGCAAGTATTTACTCCAAGATGCAAGATGTCTTTGGTCACTTCACGGAGTACTTTTGCATGTTGCCAAATGTTATGGATATCCTCTGCTATTTGCCCTGACTGATCTATATAAGTGCAACACCTGCTATAAATTAGAATGCAAACTCCTCCCATTTGGCTGTTGCCATATCTAACACCATGTGCTTTTGAAAGACTACTTCTTTTAGTGAATTTATTTCAGTTTGTAGTCTTCTTAAGGCATCTGCTGTTGAATTAGCAATCAATTCTATTTTGGCTGAGATGCTTGAAATGGCCTTTTCCAGTTGTGCAATTCCTGAATTTGGGAGCAATGCCCTAACAAAACTGTGAAAGCTGGTGCTGTATCACACCTGTGGGTTATTGGGTGTTGTTTTTGTGAGTCTTCCACAGTCCTTGAATTCTACCTGTCATTTCATTAGTTTGATTTCTAACTTGTAACTGAGGGAGAAGGTATCCCATGGTACGTTGGCCAGTCCAGTTACCTGGTCAATGTTTTAATGCTATTCCCTTCCCAAAAGCCACCAAGATGCACCAGGAAGGTTGCAGCTGGTGTTAATTCTCACGGACTCGTTTCCACTATGTCTGTCAAGAAGACAGTTTTCTCACATTGGCTGAGTGACATTGACCCACTCAGTTGTGTTACTGGAAAAGTTGCCGAGATTTGCTCCAGAGTGGTTCAGCCCTGTGTATGTGACTGACTCGTTGATAGGCAGTAATTGGAAAAGGGGCTTTGCCGAGGAAGATCCTACCTGTCTACACTGAGCACTAGTGCTGTGTAAGCTACAGGGCTTCAAATCTGACCAATTGCTCGATGGTACCCCTGTTAAGGGAAGGTTCCATTGTTGCACTTCTCCACAAAGCCAGCAATCCCCGAGTCCTGTATAATTAGCTGTGGTTCCTATTAGTGTTACATGGCTGATAACATCAAAGGCCAGTGACAGTATAAGCAATGAAAAAGACAGTGAAATGCAATATGAATTTAATGGTTTATGAGTGAATTTCAATTTTAGTCCATGGTCCCCAACAGGTTTGGTTGTCCAGGGTTTAATTGGTGATTTCTTCACTGGGATGCAGTGAATCCAGCTAGGTCTTTCCTTTACTCAAACGGACGTAAAGGTAGTCAGGAGCACTTGGATGGATCCGTCCCACTTTACTTGCAGAGGATCACCTGTAAAATTCTTGACCTACACCCAGTCACCAGGATCAATTGTATGCAATTTATGATGCGGCTGCTTCGCTTGATTCTCAAACACATTATTAAACATCTGGTGCAATTGGTTGTTTGTAGCCATTAAATATTCATAGACATATTGATGACCAAC
This sequence comes from Sturnus vulgaris, assembly GCF_052056855.1. Classification (NCBI taxonomy): domain Eukaryota; kingdom Metazoa; phylum Chordata; class Aves; order Passeriformes; family Sturnidae; genus Sturnus; species Sturnus vulgaris. The sequence goes on from NW_028276319.1 coordinate 80,895, forward strand.
TTGAGCCAAATTTTCATCATGAGTAACATTTAATCCATAAGGTCTGCCACAAAGCATTTGAAATGAGCTAACTTTTTCTTTAGACCTAGGTTTTCTTCTGAGTCTGATAAGGGCAATAGGTAAAGCTTGACAGCAATATAAATTAATTTCTTGACGTATTTTAGCTATCTGGTTTTGGATCATATGTTTGAGGTTTTCTACTTGACCACTAGCTTGTGATCTGTAGGGTGTGTGAAGCTGCCCTTGGATTCCTAATGCTTTGCTGAGAGCTTGCACAATTTCTGCACAGAAATATGATTCTCTGTCAGGGGATATTTCTCTAGGTGCACCAAACCAAGGTATGATCTCATTCAACAACACTTCTATCACTTCTCTAGCTTTATTTGTCCTACTAGGGAATGCTTCTGGCCACCCAGAGAAAGTATCAGTAAGTACCAGCAAATATCAAAACCCCCCCTTTCTTGGGAGTTCAGAAAAGTCTGTCTGCCACAGGGCTCCAGGAAAAGCTCCTCCACTAATAATAACTCCTTGTTCTAGCCTAAATCCTATCGGGTTTGGATTATTCTTCAAACAAGTCACACATTGTGATGTTTCTTTAACAATGTCCTGCATGCCTGGGCCTGCAATTCATTTTTTAGGTGGTGTTGTAGGGATTCTGCTCTTCTTACAAGTCTTACCACGTACAATTTCACATTATGTCATTAACTTTTCTGGTATTATTAGTTGACCTGTTGTCTAATTGTCCCCAACCATTTTCTAAAAGTTTCCTTTTCATTAATGCATTTATAATCAGAAGGTTGGTGTTTTACAGGCTGCTTAGTTGATACTGCAGTGGGTATTAGAGCTGCCACAAGTGGTTCATTTCTTTTGGCAGCGATTCCAGCTGCATCATCTGCAAATTTCCTGCCACCTTCCGGGAGGGTGTTACCTTTAGAGTGCCCTCAGCAATGTACAATTGCCACTTGCAATGGGAGTTCCACCTCCCTGGGGAGCCTGAGGATTTCAGTGGCATATTTGATGCTCTTCTTTTGTGCAGTCAGGAATCTTCTTTCCCTCCATATGGCTCCATGGGCATGAACAATTCCCATAAGCACATCTTCCATCAGTCCAAACATTAACTTTTATTCCTTTTGCCAGTTGTGATGCTCGAGTGAGGGCTCTCAGCTCAGCCCTTTGTGCTCAAGTTCCTGCTGGTAATGGGCTTGACTTGATGACCTCCAAGACTGTAGTCACAGGCTACCCCACCCTTCACACTCCCTGTCTCACAAACTGCTGCCATCAGTGAACCAGTTCATGGCAGCTGGGAGCAGCTGTTCCTTTAGATTTGGCTGGCTGGAATACACAGCTTCCATGGTCTCTAGGCAGTCGTGTACTACAGGTTCAGCTTCCGACTTCCCTTGCAGAAAAGAGGTAGGTTAACTATACTGCTCACTTGAATTTCAGTATCATCAGGTTCAGCCGAGAATACTTGGTATTTTAGGAGCCTTGAGGGAGACAGACATTGGGTCTCTTTTCTGATCTAAAACAGGCGACAGCTTGTGTGACACTAAGACAGTCATCTTTTGTCCTGTTGTAAAGTTCCTTGCTTCTTCAATGTTCATGATGGCTGCTGCTCCTCCCCTAAGGCAGGCAGGCCAGCCCTTGGGCACAGTATGGAGTTGTTTAGAAAAGCAGCCTACTGCCCTTTTGTAAAGCCCAGGCCTTGTGCCAGAACTGCTAAAGCTCTTGTCTATCTCTCATGTGAGAATACCCAAAATGGCTTACTCACATCAGCAGCCCCAAAGCAGGGGCCCTCATGAGTTCACGCTTCATTTCTTCAAAGGCCCTGTTCACTTCTGGGCTCCATATCAAGGCATTTTTAGAAATTGTCACCAATTCATAGAAAGGTTTCACAATCAATCCATTGCTCTATATCCCCAGTTGGCACCAACCTGTCATTCCAAGGAGAGCATGGAGTTCTCTTATGGTTTGTGGTTGAGATGTCTGGGAAATTGCTTCCTTCTGGGCAGTTCCCAAGGACCGTTGTCACCTCCATGCCCTTTTCACATTTCTCCTCTAGGCCTGTGTAGTCTCTTGTTAACTGTTTCAGAGGACCTGCTCTCCTGGAGCCTTCCTGAGGCTTCTCTCTTGCAGGTGCCTTCCAGGTACGACTGAAGGACATGCTGACTTGGAGCTTTTCCAAGGCATCTCTCCTGCAAGTAGCCATCAATCCAGGCACTGACATGGAGCAGAGACTCCCGAGAGTGCCCAAGCTGGCCTGGGTGACAGAGGAGGAAGAAAGCCCTGGCGCTGCCCCAGCACAGGAGACTGAAGAGGTGGTGCCGTTCCAGCCAGCGCAGGAGGGTGAGTGGCAGAGCTGGGCCTCAGGGCTGGTGCCTGCATCCAGCTTTGCCCCATCCCATCCCATCCCATCCCATCCCATCCCATCCCATCCCATCCCATCCCATCCCATCCCATCCCATCCCATCCTATCCCAGGTGATTAAAGGTTGAATTTGATAATCCAGGTTGAAGTCCAGTGTAGATGTTGGTGGTCAAAGGTTGCATTTGAATGAGAAAAGTTGGATTTGAAGGTCCAGGGTTGTATTTCATGAGGAACACTATGAATCCATGGAATAACTGTATTCCAGGTGCTAAGGATTTAGAATCCTCTTGCTCCCCTCCCAGATACCCATTAAAACTATGGAATTACAGTATTCCTGGCATTAGGAATTTAGAATTCTCCAGCTGCCCACATAAATTCCTCTGGAATAATGGTATAATGGGTATTGGGAACTTGAATCCTCCAGTTCTTTTCCCATACTCCCTTGGAAAAATGTCATTCCAGTTGTCAAGAATTTGGAATCTCCAATAGACCGTCCCCAAATGCCACCAAATTCCCAAGGAAAAACAGCATTCCAGGTGTCAGGAATTGACAATCCTCCAGTTCACCTCCTAATTTCCCCTGGAATAATGGCATTCCAGGTGTTGGGAATGAAGAATTCCCCCATGCAGTCTCCCAAATTCCAACTCAATTCCCATGGAAAAACAGCATTCCAGGTGTCAGAATCCTCCAGTTCCACTGCCATACTCCCATGGATTAATGGCATTTTAGGCATAGAGAATTCAGAATGCTCCTGCTTCCCTCCCAGATTCCCACTAAAACCATGGAATTACAGCATTCCAGGAATTGGGAAATTAGAATTGTCCAGTTCCCCCCTCAAATTCCCATGGAATAACCACAATTCAGGTGTTACAGATTATGAATACTGAGGGTCCACTCTCAAATTCCCCCCAAACTGCCACGGAATAATGACATTTTGGGATTTGAGAATTTAGAATCCTCCACTTCCCCTTCCAAATTCCCAACAAAACCACAGAATAAGACCAGTGCAGCATTGGGAATTTCGCATCCTCCAGCTCCCCTCCCAAATTCCCACACAATAGAGGCATTTCGGGTGTCGGGATTTTCGACTCCTCCATATACCTTCATCAACTCCCATGAAATCCATGGAATTACAGCATACAGGTTGTTCGGAATTTGGAATACTACAGTTCCCCTCCAAATTTCCGGTGAAATAATGGCACTATGGCTATCAGGAATTTTGAATCCCCCATATGCCCTCTCAAATTCCAACCAAATTCCCATGGAATAGCAGAAATCCAGTTATCAGGAATTTAGAGTCATCCATATGCCCTCAAAAATTCCCAGGGAATACCAGCTTTGTAGGAATGGGGAATCTTGAATCCTCCAATTCCCCTCCCAACTTCCCATGGAATAACAACCTTCCAAGTATTAGGAGTTTCAAATGCTCCAGTTCCCCAACAAAAATCCCATTCAATAAGGGCATTCCAAGTGTCAGGAATTGAGAAGGCTCCACCTCTCCAAAAGAATTCCCATGGATATAGAGGATTCTGGCTGCACAGAATTTAGAATGCTGCATAAACCCTGCCAAATACCCACCAAATTTGCAAGGAATTAAAACACTCCAGATTTCAATAATCGTGACCCCTCGTCTTCCCCTCCCAAATTCCCATGGAATAATGGCATTCTGGGTGTTGGGAATTTACAATCCCCCATAAACCGACCCCAAATCCCACCAAATTCCCAAAGAAGAGTAACTTTCCAGGTTTCAGGAATTTGAAATATTCCAGTTCCCCACCCAAATTCCTATGGATCACCAGCCTTCTAAGTGTCAGGAATTGAGAATCCTCCAGCTCAGCGAAGGAATTCCCATGGAATAATGGGATTCCAAGTATTAGGAACTTAGAATACCCCATAGAGCCTCCCAGATTCCCACTACATTCCCATGGAATAACAACATTCCAGATTTCAGGAACTGAGAATCATCCTCTTCCCCTCCCAAATTCCCATGGAAACATGGCATTCTGTTACTCTGTAATTTGGAACCCCCCATAAGCTGTCCCAAAATCCCACCCAATTCCCATGGAATAGCAGCATTCCAGGTGCCAGGAATTTAGGATAGCCCATTTCCGCATCCAAATTCCCATAGAGTAACGGCCTTCCAGCTATCAGGAATTTCCAATCATCCATACAGCCTCCCATATTCCCATGGAATAACGCATACTCAGGTATGGGGAATTGAGATTCATCTAGTTCCGCACCCAAATTCCCATGGAATAACAGCATTCTGGGAGCTGGGTATTTGGAAACTGCCTTTTTCCCTTGCAATTGTTTAGGGAATAAGGGCATTATGGGCATTGGGAACGTAGAATCCTGATGTTCCCCTTCCAAATTCCCATGGAATAACCATTTTCGTGTGTTGGGAATTTCGAATGATCCCGTTCCACTCCCAAAATCCAATCAACCTGTAACGAAATAATGATATTTTTTTTGTTAAGAATTTAGAATCCTTTCCAATTCCCCGTCCAAAGTCCCATAGAAAAGCTGTATTCCGGCTTTGGGGATTATGGAAACATCCATATGCCCACATAAATTGCCACGAAAAACCTCAGAAAAAGAGCATTCATGGTGTTAGGAATATGGTGTCCGCCAGTTGCACTATCCACTTCCCAGCAAAACCATGGAATTGCAGCACTCTGGGCATTGGGAGTTTGGAATCCTCCAGTTCTGCTCTCAAATTCCAATGGAATAACAGCCTTCCAGGCATGGGGATATTGGAATCCTCTAGTTCGTTTCTAAAAAGCCCATGGAATAACAACGTTCTGGGCATTGAGAAGTGCAAATTTGCCAATCCCCTTCCCAAATCCGTAGGGAATAAGACAATTCCGGGTGTCAGGTATTTGAAATCCTTCAGCTCCGCACCATAATCCCCGTGGAATAACAGAATTCCAGGTGTTAGGAATTGAGCATCCTCCACTTCCCCTTTGAATTTCCCTCCGAATCATGGCATTCTGGGTGTCGGCAGTTTAGAATCTCCCCTAGACTCTCCCAAATACCCACCAAATTCACAAGGAATATCAGAATTCCAGATATCAGGAATGTATTATCTGCCAGCTCTCCACAAAATAACCCATGGAATCATGGCGTTCCGGCTGGTGGGAGCCTTGACTCCTCCAGTTATCCTCCCAGTTCCCCATGGAATAATTGGATTCTGGGTGTTGGGAATTTACATCCCCCCATAAACCAACCCCAAATCCCACCACATTCCCAAAGAAGAGCAACTTTCCAGATGTCAGGAATTTGGAATATTCCCGTTCCCCACTCAAATTCCTATGGAACAACTGCATTCCAAGGGTCAGAATCCTCCAGCTCCCCAAAAATATTCCCCTGGAATCATGGGATTCCAGGTGAGAGCAATTTAGAATGCCCTGTACAGCCTCCAGATTCCCACCAGATTCCCATGGAATAACAACATTCCAGATTTCAGGAACTGAGAATCATCCTCTTCCCTTCCCAAATTCCCAGGGAAACATGGCATTCTGTTATTCCGTAATTTGGAACCCCCCATAACCTTTCCCGAAATCTCACCAAATTCCCATGGAATAGCAGCATTCTGAGTGTCAGGAATTTAGGATAGCCCATTTCCGCATCCAAATTCCCATAGAATAACGGCCTTCCAGCTATCAGGAATTTCCAATCATCTGTACGACCTCCCATCTTCCCATGGAATAACACATACCCAGGTATGGGGAATTGAGTTTCATCCAGTTCTCCACCCAAATTATCATGGAATAACAGCATTCTGGGAGCTGAGTATTTGGAATCTGGCTGTTTCCCTCACAAAAGTTTAGGGAATAACAGCATTCCAGGCATTGGAAATGTAGAATCCTGATGTTCCCCTTCCAAATTCCCATGGAATAACCATTTTATTGTGTTGGGGATTTCGAATGCTCCAGTTCCTCTCTCAAATTCCAATCAAACCATAATGAAGTAATGACACTTTGCGTGTGGAGAATTTAGAATCCTCCACTTCCCCTTCCAAATTCCCAAAGAATTGCTGCATTCCGGGTTTGGGGATTTTCGAAACATCCATATGCTCATTTAAACTCTCACACCAACCTCAGAAAAACAGCATTCATGGTGTTGGGGATATGGTATCTGTCAGTTGCACTATTCACTTCCCAGCAAAACCATGGAATTGCAGCACTCTGGGCATTGGGAGTTTGGAATCCTCCAGTTCTGCTCTCAAATTCCAATGGAATAACAGCCTTCCAGGCATGGGGATATTGGAATCCTTTACTTTGCTTCCAAAAAACCCATGGAAAAACGATATTCTGGGCATTGAGAATTGAGAATTTGCCAATTCCCTTCCCACTCGGCTTTCAAGGAACGATTCCTAACAGCAGAAGCATCAGAAGCACAAAGTGGATTACGAGAAGGGACAATGTAGAACACGTGTCTGTCCTGGCACGTTTTCCTGTGAGATATGTCCCTCCAGGTCTTCGGTCCTTGCGAAGCTCTATGTACTGTGTGCGTTGCTACTTGTAGCTGAGAACGACCGTGGAGCTAGCAGCGAATTCGGAGAGCGCTGAGCACCTAGTCAAGGAGCGAGAATTGCCCCTGCAATGCGGTGCTAATAGCAGCTTCCTCGCGGCGGGGGCGAGCTCCGGCCACAAGACATTCTCGTCCTGGCAACTGATCTCTGTGAAGGGCGTAGGCGAAAAGCTTTCGTTTTCCATTCGAAGTGCGAGAGAGGCAGACTGTTGCACGGAGCTCTGAGAACAAAGGTGCACGCCCTAGGCAGACTTGGGCAGAAGCAGCGTTCTCGAGTGCTTGGCTGCCGGCACACTGCTGGCTGTGGGACGCCCCTGCAGCGGCTTCTGGCCGCCGGCAAGTGAAAGCAGCGCCAGGCATGGGCGAGGGTGGAGAACAAAGCCGCACAAGTCCCGTGCTTGTGTGCACCACATTACAGGCTACTAGGAGAGGAAGTTGGCTGCCTTTCCCTTGCCTTCCCAAGTGCCCTTAGCAGTCGGAAGGAGCAAACTGAAGCACTGCTGCTTGTGCTGCTCCTTGGTTCCCTTGCAGCCCGCTGTGGAAACATTGGCAGTCACTTCTAGGCGCCGAGTTGCACACAGCACCACGGTAAGTGCCGCGGAGAAGGTAAATACCGAGTGCAGCGAGCAGCTGGACGTGGCTTACGTGCAATAAGTAGAAGGTGAACCTAGGCACTGCCTCTTCAATCTGGCCGCCTCTGTCTGGTAGCAACTTTTGCAAGTCGGCAGAGGGAGCTGCCAGTATGTAGAATGGAGGGCAGCAAGACACCGTGTGTTATGCGCCCTTTCAGGGCTTCTGACAGAGGGCTACTTTAAGAATGCCTTCTTCTTCCTCGCGTCCTTCTCCCTTTGCTCTAGCTGCATGGAGTACAGCACAGCGAAGGTGTGAGGAAGGGCACTGCCCCAGCTTTTGCCCTGGCCTGCCTGTGCTGCGCCTTTAGCTGCACACCGGAACAATGGCATTTCTTACCCGCAAGGTAAAAAAGGCTTTAGCGTAGCCTCAGGAATGGCATGTGCCTAGACATTAAGTTGAGCGACCATGTATGAGGGAGTCTTTAGAGGTTTCCTCCCCCATGGCGCAGGTGTATTCTCATTCTCGTGCTGAACTGAAAAGTCACGGCATAGCAAGTTTGGCCTGCCTTGTGCAGAGACGAACACAAATGTGGGGCTATGATCCTCTGTGTTTGGAGCTCTGCTTCCGGGTGTGTGGGCTGCCATGAGCCCGCAGCAGCCACCGAGGACACTGTGGATTGTGGATGAGGCTGGGCTGGTCCCCCACCCCCTGTTGTTCTGACAGCGGCAGGAGTGGTGTCCGAGTGGCATCGCCAGAGGGCCCCATGGGGGGCAGGGAGAGAGCCGGGAGTGACCCCGAGCGGCACCGGAAGCGATATCCGTAGGGCCCGGAAGGCCAGTGGTGGCATCGAGTTTCACGGGTAGGAGGCTGCTAAGGTGCTTTGAAAGGTGGAGCTCCTTTGCTCTAGGACGGTCTGGGAGAGCTAAGGGTGTCCAATCTGGAGAACAGAAGGCTCCAGGGAGACCTTCGAGCCCCTTGCAGTGCCTGCTGGGGCTCCAAGATAGCTGGGGAGGGACTTTGGAAAAGGGTCTGGACTCGCAAGACAAGGGGGAATAGCTTCAAACTGCAAGAGGGCTGGGGTAGCTGGGATATTGGAAAGGAATTCTTCCTTGTGTGTGTGCTGAGGCCTGGCACATGTTGCTCAAAGAGGCTGTGTGGGAGCCCCATGGCAGGAAGTGTCCAGGGCCAGGCTGGAGCGGACATGGAGCAACCTGGACTAGTGGAAAAGTGTCCCTGCCCATGTCAGGATGTGGGAAGAAGAGTATCTGTCTCTAAGGTCGCTTCCAGTCCAAACCATTCTGGGATTCTAGGATTCATGGAAGGCCCTTTTCCAAGTGAAGTGTTGTATCTCTTGGCTCCCAGCTTGTAGTTGCCAGTTCTTCTGGAAGCAGGCGTGGCGAAGCAGCTGTGATGAGCCATGGGTTCTCAATAGGACGAGTGTGATATATTTGCAGAGAGGAAGGCTGCAGACAGATCTTCAAGGTCCAGGTAAAACAAACAAAGGATTGAATAAAAGCCAAAGGTTGGTTGTGTTAGTTTGCTGGCTGTTGAAATGGCCCCAGGTCATTTTCAACATTTCTAATTTGGATTTGTTTGAGTAAAAAACGAATGTGTTACCTCCAGCGTAGGCTCTCCAATGCATCTCCATGTGCTCCCATCTCTTTGTTGTATATCGGGTTCTATTAACTGAAGACAGAATCATAACACAGTAGTAAAACATTTAGAGGTGTGGTTAGCCAACTTCAGGAGTTTTCAACTCTGCTGTTGACTTTTCTGGTAACTGTAGGCAAGGCAACACAATCCAGTTACTCCACTTTTCCTCTCTGAGGAAAAGATGATTTTTTTTCTCATTTTGAAAATAGCCTTGAATGAAGAGAGTTATGCATGTGGCATGTAGGATTCATAATTTTACCTTTCTCTTCTGCTGTCTTTCACGTACTAGTCTTTTTAAAATTTTTTTGTCGCTGTTCTCCATTCAGTAGGTTTGAAAGAATTCTAATTGTTGAGATGATGGTTCTTTGAAGGCTCACTTAGCCCACCTTTTGGGTGAAGGAAAGAAGAAGACAAGGTCCTGTAGGAAGAGTAAAAAGCATACATACTTTCAAGAGACATTCCAAGATGTCTGCTGATGCCATGCAATTACCGTGTAATCAGCAGAAATGTGTTGGAAAAAGACCCATCAGTGACTTCACAAGAAAGCCACACTCAAGACAGGTAAAGAACAGAAGCATAAAACCCCAAAGGTATGAAATGGACCGATTTTCATTGGGAATGAGCAACTCCTGAATTCTTGGTTCTAGAACTAGGGGCTTGTAATAAATAGACTGTCTCCTTGCCAAACGTAAATTTGGTGTCATGAACTGCTCACTGCCCGTTGAAGTGCAGGGCTAGTAGACTAATATTTGCCATGGCAGGCATGTTGTATGGCTTTCCTGTTAAAAAGAAATTGGTTTTGCTCATAGCAATCTAGATATGTACCCAGTCTGACACCTATTTTTTAGGCTATATTTCCAAGTAAATGGCTTCCATGATGATGCAGTAAGTTTATGTCATGAACAGGAATGAAGTGATTGCATGCATCCTTTTTTACCCTAAGCCAGCTGCTGAATAATGAGACAGAGACTCTCACTGACGCCAAGGAGTGCCCGTGCTTTTGGGAAAAGCACTGGGCAGATAAAGCCTATTTCCACATTTCTTGCTAGCGTCTCCTTCAAAGTTCATGGGTTTGTTCATCTTTTAGAGCTGTTCTAGATGTCTTTGTAGTTTACATGTACTAAATGTAGCAGGTATTGCTTTCATGGCGTCCTACTAGATTTGAAGTTGGGATCTACTCAGGCTTCAATGTCTCAGAAGAAGCAACGTTGATTCTTTGAATTCTGTTCTTGAACGTGAGAATGATACTTATGTAGTTAATGAATTAATTAAATCGAATTCACTTGAATGGAAAAATTGTCTTGTTCATGTAGATTTTAACTTGGGAAATTGATATTTGAGTTCTGCTTTTCATTGTTGTTACTTTTCTGTATTCTTTGATTGCACAGATAGCAGATGTACTGACCAAGTATTGTGTGAAACTGGAGGAAATGTCCTTCCTCTTGGCAGCTGATGTTCACAAGCTCATTAACGCTAAGGCCATGGTAACTGTTTTACCTGGGGCAAGATAGCAGTCTGAATATTCCTAGAATGTCTTTCTTTCCCCAGATGAAATTCATTTTTTCTGCCTATCAATCACGGAAATATAGAAGAAATTTCTACTTGGCAGGGTATTGGTTATCATTTGTGTTCTTTTCTCCCCTCATTTTCTGTAGAAGAGACAATTTTTGGTTTGTTTTTGCCTGTTGTATGCTGCTTCTACTTCTGGTTTTATTTTTTAATACAAAGAATATAAAGAGAGCACTGCTGGATAATGAGAGGGCAACTGCCAAGCTACTCTTGAATCGAATGAAATCAGAGCTTGAGAAAGAAAAATGGCATCAACTGAAATGGCAAGGGAGAGTCAAGGACTGGAAGCTCATGCAAAAGAAGTGTGTAGTTCAGAGTTTCAGGTCAGAAATTTGTCAGTCTTCTTTTGGACAATGAGCAACACAAAGTGGCTAGCGTTCACTTTTGGTTTCTATCAAAGTAATACTTGATCATTTTTTCTTTCTACATAATCCACGTATGATATCACATATATCATGTGATTCCATTCTACATATCTACTTTCCATCCTGCAGAGAATTTATGGCAAGTGAAGAAATACAGAATCCCCCAACTGTGAATATGGAAATGGAAAAGTTGATAAAGGAGCAGATGGTACTTAGTGAAGAGAGACTGAAGGTTTTGCAATATATCGGGTATGGCAAAAGAGGGTATAGCATGAAGGAAAACAATTGTTGCTGGAGTTAATGAAGGACTTGGCTACAAAATGCACTTTGCTTCCTGTCAATGTGTGATTGCTAAATGCAGCAGTAAGGCAGGGTCTACATCTATTTCTGTACAGCCCTTTTGAATGGAAAAAATGCATTCTTGATTTTCAGTGCCCCAGCTACACTTAATAGGTGGTGATCAGGCTCTAAAAATGGAGGAATGCAGAAACAAATCTTGAAACATAGTAGAAATGGGCAAAGATGGGTGGAGAGCTAGAAGTTGGTGCTTTTGTCAAGGCATTTTTTCTCCATGGCGTGGGATTTTATTTGCGGAATAATTTAAGAGAGGAGTCTGGATAGAAATCTAACGTTGCTACGTTTGAATATCCATCCTGAACACAAGACACATTGGTGTGGGTGCAATGCATTACGATCATTACAGGGAGGTTTTTTACGGTGGATGTAGGAACGAGGTAGATGACAGTTAGTTCCTTATCGGGCAGTAAACAGTTGGCCTTGAACAACAACAATCTCAGGTTTATTTTCATTGCCAAGATGGCTGTAAATAAAAGAAAGCCCAGTAGTATGGATATTCAGATTCATAATTTTATATTTGAAGTACTGACTGGTTTGTATTTTAGGATACCTGACTCTTGTTTCCTACTTTGATAGCACCTTGTTGCCTCCAACACATGCCAAATCTGATGGAAACGAATGGTGCAGAACTCTGGAGAATTGAAACAAAAGTCTAGGTAGGTCGGGAAATCCTAAGAACAGTCTGGAATTCAAGCAATATTTTCTTTTCTCCCGGGCAACGATGAGGCAGACAGTTGCTTTGAGAGTGCATGTTTGCTCTATTCTTTGTTCCGTGTGTTGCCACATACCTTCTCAGTTGCTTGGAGGTGGCAGTAAGAGCCAAAGAAGCTGCCTGTGGCATGGCTTTCCTTTGGCCAGTACATGGGGAGATCTAGCAGGAACTGGCTCGGTTAGAATGAATCTGGGGGAAATCAAAAGTTAATTTTGACATGGATCCCTTCTCAATCATACAAAAATACTCCTTTTTAACTCTTGGAGAAGAAGAAGGGAAGTATTGGAGATACTTCCTTTCTCTGTGTCCTTGCAGCATGCCTTCCCGCTCTGTGTCTGCCTTCTCTTGCTCCAGAGCACATCCTGTTGGGATGTTTGTAGCCTGTATGATAGCAAAGAAGTTGGTAGCGATTGTAAGTACCTTGCTACTTTGAAGCATAATGATAAACAGCTGTGTATGAAAATGTCTTGATTTCTTTGGCTGGTAGTGTCTGGTGTCTGTAGGCACTGCTGGCATCTGTTCCGTGTGCTGAGATTCAGCACATGGCCTCTGTCATGTTTCCATGTCACACTGCACTGTGAAAGATGGGAATTTTGACTGTGGTCTGTTCCGTATCATTCAGACAGCCCTAATGTGGAGTGCGTGGAGAAAATGAGCATCCAGTATGAGCTGGTCGAGGGCAAATGTCAGGAGAAAGGGCAGATGTGCAAGTTGAGTGCCACAGCTTTTGGCTGTGATAGCCGTGGTCCAATGTGTCATTAGAGTAAAATGCGTCTGAGGATGCACCAGACATTGAGATAACAAGTGGAATTCCTTTTTAACCTCCGCCTTACTCTCTTCAAAAAGTAAGCCATCCCTTTGGTTGGTAGTAGTTGGTGTTTGTACTTGAAATGTGGAAAAGCCGTAACAAATGCCAGTAATGAAGGGAGTGCTGTCCTACATGAATGTGGACGATGCAAGGCGCCTCAGCCCTTGTGCTAAATCTGTCTTCTCTTGGGAAAGAAATTCCACCTCTGCCTCAATTTCTCCCTTTGTGTCCAACCAGATGGTATTGTTTACTAATCTAATATGGCATGTAGGAGGCTGAATCTATCTCTGTCCATCACAAGAAAAGAAACACTACGTTTAGCCAGGCTCTCTGAAAGCCACACAGTATTTCTTCTGTGCATGTCAATAATTTGTTCTTCTTTTCCTTCAGATGACCCTGTTAGATATGAACATTTGCACAGCAGAAGATGCTGAAGTTGTGCACTCCAACATGCTTCAGATGACTGAGAAACGAAAATGTAGGTTTGAAGAAGAAGTGGAGCACGTGGATGTACGTTTCTTTTATTTGATGACATATATCTTCATCACTCCTTGGGATTAGTCTGTTCTTCCTGTGCTCCCACCTGCAATGCCTTCTGCGTGGTAGGCTATTGATGTCACCTTAGAAAGAGGTCCATAGTGTGACAAAACACTCCAGAGAAACAGTTTGGTGTGGAAGAGTTTCATGTGGAAGTGTTCATAATTCTTGTGTTTATTATTTGTAATAGAAATAGATTGTATTTTTATGATCATTTCTATCTGAAATACATAGGATAGCGATGAATGACGTATGGCCCAGTCTGCTTAAGATCAGACTTTAGGAATAGCTGGACATGATCTCCCAAATGTCTTCCAATCTTTTCTATACATAAAAAAAGTCGGGCAGTTGTTTCTAAAGGGATAAATGATAGAATGTGATTTGGTGCTTTATGGTGCCAGAATAAACAGAAGTTTTGAGAATCCGCATTCTTACCAGTTTACTTGGAGACTGATTTTTTTTTACTCTCCAGATAGAAGGCACCATGTTGGATACCAGTCGTAAAATTCCAGGCAGCCTTTTATCATGTTACATATCCTCTTACTCATTCATTTCACCTTCCAGCAGTTTAGAAAGAACTTGTCCACTTGAATGTTTTTCTTTGGAGTGATTTGAAGGAGACGGCTAAATGGCCATAATCCAGGTAGAAACATAAAAACAAGGGTGTGCTATAAAGACAGGACTTCTTAATGCAAAGAGCCCTCTGAAATTCAAAATACCTGCTATAAAATTAAAAATGTAATCTTTGACTTTTAGATGGGAATTTCTACTCTTCAGTTTCATTCTGTCAGGTGCATTTTTGCTAACTGCTTGATTCATGCTGAATGGACAGTCCTGTCTTATTGTTGGTATGGCAACAGTGATAGAGATCACTGCTGCTTTCTGTAGAAAGTGGCTGCAAGTTGCTATGACGAGATCTTGTGCAGGTCTAGAGTTTGATTGGATGTGAGGTTCTCATTGTTTCAGAACACCAACTTGGGGTGGCAGTGTCAGAGGTGTTCATTATCTAGGAAGATTTTCATAGGCGATGAGTTTTGCTGAGGTAGCTTTCTCTTCTGGGTGTAGAAGATATGTGCACAATTAACTTCCTTGAATCCTAAATAGTTGGGGAGATTTTAGTATCTACGAAACCATTTTTACTAGCTTTTTTATGTGGCCTTAGATGATGAAAGTGATCTGGATACAATCTTAGAAAAAAGGAAAACGGTGAGCTGTGAGGAAGAGCTGAAGGAGTATTTGGAGAACACCCTTTCTTCTTGAGATCAAATTAGAACAAGGTATGAATTTTGTATGGTAAACTTAAAAGGTAGAGCATCTTTGCTTTGCATCTTTGAATATTGGTTGTACTACTTAGGCCTTGTTTTAATGCTGTTGTGTGAAGGTATGGAAAAAGAGTGCTTTTCACTTCATGTAAGAATATAGAATAATGTCCCTACTGAACAAGGTTAAGGCAAATAATGCCCACGCTTTAGGAATGGGACAAAGAAAGACTGCCAGCATTCAAAAACCATAGCACATCAGTATTACTGTGCATACCATCACATCCATGCCTTATTCAGAAGGTAAAAGTAGTAGTGCAGATTCTTGGATCACTGGAATCAGAAGTTGGTCTGCACCATCATCACTTCACTCATAGATTTGATCTCATTCAAAGTTCTAGGAACTCAGATGTTTAAGACAGCCAAGCACTGGCAACTTTAAAAACCATCTAAAAATGGGTACAATACTGCTCTCCTTCCTGAAGATCTTAGCAGCAGCTCTGAAGCCATAGAGGAAGCAGCACTGTTCACACACCCAGGAGGTCTTTCCTACCTGCTCGATCAGAGGCACATTAGAAGAGCAGTATGGACCTGAGGGGCAGATGCACATACCTTCACACACCTCGCAGTGGGACTGTGGTTAGAGCTGGAGGTTTGATACTCTTCCTAATAATTTGAGCCGTTAAAACATAGCCGGAGGTAAGAGACCAAGTGAAAATACAATGCCAGGTTGTGGAAAGAGAATGTTACCTATCTGAACTCCTACAAAAATTCCCCATCATTTTCTTTGTTTAGGAGACCAAGCCAATGTCCGTGTAAATGAAACCAAGTGTGAATATTGATTTTTTCTTGAATCAAGACTCAGCTTTATGTCCAAGTCAAAGGCAAATAAACCAGAAAGGCTCCGCTGAGCACAGTGCAGAACTAACATGGAAGACAGTCATTTGACCTCTTATGTAAGCAGTGTTGGAATGGTTCCCCATCCAAAAGGAAGGATGTCAAATGCTTCTTTGGAAATATTTTAACTTCTGTGCGTTTCTTTCTTTGTAATGAACTAATCTCTAACAAGCCAGGACGTGATTGTGTTCAGTAGAAACAGATCAATGGCAACATTTAGCCTAAAGGTTTTATGAGATTGATAAGGAAGTTCGATTTAGATTTAAAGGCACTGTAGTCATTTTAAATTTTATTTCTCTCCGTACTTGAGTCTCTTAAACAGGGACCTTCAATTGGACAGGAACGGGACACTGAAGCAAATTGTAATGGATGATGTAATGGCTTACCCAGAAGCATTTTGTGGGAATTGATTTCTTCTAGGTATCCATCAGCCAGCATTTTAGTGTGAAGGGAATCTTCAAACAGGTAAAACAAAAATTCCCGTTGGTTTCAAACCTGACTGCTATATTAATTTTTCACTTTGGAGAAAATTTTCATGACCTTTAAAATTCAGACTGTATCAAGTATTGTTTCAGCCATTGAAGAAAGTGCTTTTGATAGAGATAGGAGAGGGAAACCAAAACATTTCTCAGAGCCACACTTTGAGCTCTGTCCTTGTTACAAACGGCACTTGAGCAAATTCATTTGCCTTTGGAACAGAAAACGACAAGGTAACAGGCTTATCATTACGGATTTGAGCCTTCCAGGTTCTTTAGATAGTAAGTGATCTATTCAAGATGATCTCTTCCTGAAATAGATCCATTTTGAGAAGGGATATGGATTTCTTAGAAGAAAGCAAATCCCTATGTTAAAACGGGTGTTTTTTGTTGTTGTTTTGCTTTTAGAACTTGCAAGGCACAATCGACTTCATAGTTCGAGATGCAGATAAGAGCACGACATTCCAAACAGGTGTTTCTTTTTGGTTGTTTTCCAATCTGTCTATCTTTGGATTGTAACCAGTAGAACTGTGCTTGAACTGGAAAGAAGTAGCGGAGGTTTCAGAAGTGGAACATGCGGTGGAACAGTAAGCTGAGAGCATTGTGCAAGGAGAGGAAAGAGGGGAAAATGGGAAGAGTTTCCTGAGTCGGAAGGGACCCCTAGGGATCGTCAAAGTCCAACTCCTGGCCCTGCACAGACACTCCAACAGTCCCACCCTCTGCATCCCTGAGAGCATTGGCCAAACGCTCCTGGACCTCTGGCAGCCTTGGGGCTGTGCCCATTGCCTGGAGAACCTATTCAGTGCCCGACCAGCCTCTGAGGAAAAAAACCTTTCCCTGATAGCCAGCCTAATCGTCCCCTGACACAGCTCCTGGCATTCCCTTGGCTCCTGTCCCTGGTCGCAGAGAGCAGAGAGCAAAGCTGTCCCTGTGCTGCCCTTGGGAGGAGCTGAGAGGTCCCAAGTGAGGTGTGAGCTCAGTGTCCTCTCTGCAGCTGAACCAAATGCCCTGAGCCACTCTTTGTATGGCTTTCCCTCCAGCCTCTTCGCTATCCCTGTGTCCCTCCTTTGGACATTTCTCCAATAGCCTGAGGTCTTTCTGACGCTGTGGCATCCAAAATTGCCCCCAGGGCTTGAAGAGAGCGCAGTCCCAGCCCAGAGCAGAGCGGGACAATCGCCTCTCTCTCTCGAGCGGTGCCAGAAGATAGGGACAGTTGTCAAAAAATCAGCTAGAGAAAGAAATCTAACAGAGAAACAGGTGATCTTGGCACAGGAAATGGAAGAAGCAGAGGAAGAAGAAGATGAGGAGAGGATTCCTTGTAAAAGTGAAGAAAATGAGCATGCAGAACAGGGACTAAGCATTATGCAGGTAAGTGAGCAAGAGAATAAGTTTGAAAGTGAAGGCAGTTTTGTCCAAAAGAAGGAGGAATAGGAAGTCTTTTTGCTGAGAATGAATAGAAAGTTTTTTTGCATTTAGTTTGTATACGAAGCGCACAGGGCTCTAGATCCTTTTGTGGGAAAACGGAGTGTGTAAAGTTGCCAATCATTTTGGACCGAATTTGGAGGTTTTTGGGGTCCCAGGTGAATTTGGGGTTGAATTCTGGGGATTTGGGGGTGCCCAGGTGAATTGGGGGGGGGGGGGGCGGGGATTTGGGGAGATCCAGGTGAGTTTTGAGGGGTCCTAGGTTGATTTTGGGGGAGAATTTGTGGAATTTTGGGTATCCCGGGTATCGAGGTTTGGGGTGAATTTGTGGAATGTGGGGAGTCCCAGTTGAATTTTAGGGGGAATTTCTGGAATTCTAGGGATCTCAGGGGAATTTGGGGGTGAATTTGGTGAAGTTTAGGGTATACATGTGAATTTTAGGGTTCTCAGGTGAGTTTTGGGGATGCCAGACGGATTTTGGGGTGAATTCTGTCGATTTTGGGGTATCCAGGTGAGCATTTGGAAGTCGTGGGAGAATTTTGGGATGAATTTGGGGGGATGCAGGTGGATTTTCCAGGGAATTTTGGTGATTTTTGGGAGTCCCAGATGAGTCTGGGAGTGAATTTGGTGGATTTGGGGGTATCTGGGAGGGTTTTGAGGGGGATTGGAGACATTTTGGAGTGAATTTGGGAGGTGTTGGGGGGACTGGGTCTTGGGGGTGATTTGAGGGATTTTGGGGGTTGCAGGTGGGATTTTGGGGTGAAGCCCTGGGATTTGGGGGTCCCCCGTGAATTTTGGGGTGAGTTTGTGGAATTTTGGGAGTTGCCAGGTGAGTGCTGAGCATCCCAGGGGGGACTTCGGGGTGAATTTTGGGGATTTGGGGCTTCCCAGGTGAATTTCTGAGGTGAAAAGGTTCAAAAAGGTTTTTTTTGAAAACAATTTAAAGCCAGAAGGTTATTGAAAATTAATAGATGTGATGCAAGTAGGTAATATGCAGACAATACACACCGAGACAAATCATGGGAAAAATAGAGTGTTAACACGAGTGTGTGACGATGGGATCAGTATAGCTAAGGCTGAGTTGAAGCTGAATTTGGAAAAGCATGCCAAAACTAAGAATAATAAAGGCACCTACGGGTATTTCAGTGGGAAAAGGAAGATGAAAAGAAACCTATCACACCTTCCCTATTCCCCCCCACCCCCATAAGCCAGACAGCACTAGTGACAACAGACAAAGAGAAGGTTGAGGTACTCAACAAGTGTTGGTCTCAATTTACTCTGCCAGTCACTATTTCCACATCTCTCAGGTTATTGGACTGGTGGACTTGATTCTAACCCATAGTAGCAGGTCAGCTTTCAGACCACTTGAGGAACCTGAGCATGCAAGACCATGGGACCCACCCAGAGGCATGTCAGGGCCCTGAGAGAACTGGCAGCTGTAGTTGCTAAGGTGCTTCCTCCATCATATTTGAGAAATCAAGGCAACCAGCTGAAGTCTGCAGACACTGTGTTGTATTGACTCCAATCCTCTTGGTCTTTTTTGTAAATCTTAGAGCTCTGAGTCAATTTCTGCAGAGGATTCCCAATGCAGTTTCAAAAATGGAATCTTTGTTACTGGTCCTCATGTTGATCTTGGATATTTCCATTTTCTGCACTCCTTTATTTTCGAAACATTTGTAATGACTGAAAAGAAAGCTGAGACGAGGCATTATGCTCTTTCCAGTGATAGAAATGGACCTGTATTCTTTTCAGACAAATATATTTTTGCTGTGTCTAAGCACATGTGCATACCTGTGTTTGATTTATGTGTCCAGGTTTTGGCAATGGGGCAGCCACAGGGCCGTCCTGTGACAATGGCCCAGGTGCTGCCCCGTCCCGCTCTCTTCCAACTGGCTCCACTTCAGGATGTCGTCCCTGCTGAGAGAAGAGGCTGGGACAGCACCTTTAGAAATGTGACTTTCTGGGGTTTTTTTGTTTTGTTTTGTTTTGTTATTTTTAAAGTTACTAAAAACATTCACCCTGATTTTTTGTGTTGGGTTTGGGGTTTTTTTTTCAGTTTTGGGTGGGTTTTTTGGTGGGCTTTTTTGGGGGCTTTTTTTGTCTCTTTGGTGATTATTGGTTGGGGGGTTTTGTGTGTTTGTTTGGTCTGCTTTTTTTGTTTGTTTGTTTGTTTGTTTTTTTATTACGGTTTTGTAGAGTTTTTTAAGCAAATTGATTGGAAAACTGAATAGTCCTCCACTATAGTCTCCTGGATTCACCTGAGACTCTTCCTAGGCATCTCCCTGATCCTTTTTGCAATGAGTCTCACATCATTCTCCTGAAGAAACTGTCTGCTTATGGTTTGCATGGGTGGGCTCTTTGCTGGGTGACAAACTGGGTGATGGCCAGGCCCACAGAGTGGTGGGAAATAGAGTTCATCCAGCTGGTCCCCAAGGCTCAGTCTTGGGCCCAGTCCTGTTTAATATCTTGCTCAGTGATCTGGACAAGGGGATAGAGTACACGCCCAGGAAGTTCACAGATGATGCAAAGTTGGCTGGTAGTGTTTTTTTCTTCTGGAGGACAGCAGGCTCTGCTTCTTCTTCCTCCTGTTCTGAGGTCGCTGCTCCCTCTTCATCCCTCATTAAGTGTGCTGATTCTGTCACTTGGATGAGAAAACAAACAATTTTAGCAACAATACTAGTGGCAGGGTACAAGAAAGGAAGAGTTCACATGAATTCCCCCCCCCCAACAACAGACAATACCTGATGGCTCCTCTGCCCAGCTTACTGACTACACCGGAACCCATTGTCCCCCAAAGATACTCCCTTCTCCCTGCCCCCAGCCATGATGTGAGATGGAATAGAATAACTAAGATTAAGATTCTCCCTATGGAACTCCATCATACTTCGATTCTGGGAAAAAAAAAAATTCTTGAAGTTCTATCATTTCAGATCATTTGAATTTGCATACTAAAAGGTCTAGCCAGAAACTCATGACAATATTAATAGCCCATTCTAGAATGTCCGAGATGGTAGACACTTCTTTCAAGAGAATGTGATACCTCACGTGACTTCTCCAGAATTTAAATGAACAGCGGGAGTAGTCTACAAGATTCTTGCTGCCATCTGGATTTCCTGGTTTTTGGCTGGTCTATGTAAGCCAACCAGCTATTCAGCAGAGGGAATATTAGTGTGATACTTGATGGTATGTGAGATGGAACACAGTAATTTATGGCTTTTTGCATAGTGATGAAGCTGTAAAGAAAGCTCCATAATGCTCAGACAAGGAGGCTGCTGGACTTCAAGCAGCAAAGGCCCAAAACGAACCAGTGAAAAGGTGTCATTGAAAAAAAATAAAGCCAGGTGGGGAGCAAAGTGATACTTAAGGGCAGTTTACTGAAAGAGGAAATCTAGTGAAAAAAAAAGTCCAAGAGTGAAGGAATAACAGGAAAAATGAAACTAAGGAAGGAAATCAATCTCAGCTAATCATTTCAGAAGCTAACAAGTTGTCATTGCAATGATGCATAAAGTGAGAAATAATAAATATGTCTGCGCCAAAATCTGAATTATGAACTTTATTGCATTCTGTCTTTCACGGAATCATACAACAGTCTGTGATTAAAGATCATCTAGTCCAACTTCCTTGCCAGGTAGATCTTACAGTAGATCAAATTGCTCAAGACTAGCCAAACTGATAAGGAGCACTCTCAATGATGGGGCATCCACAACTTCTCTGGAACACCCGTTTGAGTGTCTCACCAGCTTCATTGTAGAAAAGTTTTTCCTTTTAGCCAGTCTAAACCTAGTCTCAGTTTGAAAGCATGGCCCCTTGTCCTGTCTCTGCAAACCTTCCTAAAAAGTCTTTCTCCATTTGTCTTATACCCTCTTTACATATTCAAAGGCCACAATACTGTCTCTCCAGAAACCTCTCTTCTCCAGGCTACTGGATCCTACTTTTCACAAGAACCAGGTCATAAACTGAGATGGAAGACATCTCAGGAGATCAGATCATCCAACAGCTCAGTGTAAGAGTAGCTCTGAAGTCAGATCAACTAGCTTAGGGCTGTGTCTGTTTGAATTTTGAAAATTAGCAGGACTTGAAATGCGTCAAGGAAGAGAACTCTGGGTGGCTCCAGAAACAGCCTGAGAAACTCGAGCAAACTCAAAACCTCAGAAACTACCACTGCTTTCTCTCCCTCAGCCCAAGCAGTCCCAAAGAAGAAGTGTTCCCAGCAGGCTGGGATAGCACGCATATACACTACATATACATGACAGGCATCGCCAGCAGCCACATCCTGCTCCTTTCTGTGGCTGGCAAGAGTGAGACTGGATGTTTACATGTGGGCAACCTGGGGCCCTCCAGCAGCTCAGACACTCAGCCTGCCCAGTGACCCCACTGAATTCCAGTGTTCGCAGTGTGCCAAGGCCACAGCACTACTCCGCTTGCTGGCACAGACCATCACACGCCTCCTAAATCAGTCAGGACTCCCCTGGTCCCACAGCCAGCACCCCACTTGCTCTCCCCCAGGCCACTGCCATTGTTCACCAACTTCTCCACTTTGATCTTTGCTGGTGCTCTCAACACTGGCACACCCAGATGTTCTGCAGCTGTTGTCTCCTGGTGGAAAGGACTTGTAAAGCCATGTTTCCTAACAGGACTTCCACAACCTTTCAAAGCAACCTTTTCTGGGGTATGAACAATCTCATTCAACTGTCAACATTTCTTTTCCCATATGTGAAATCAGAATTTCCTTCTTCCGGGCATGCCCAAAACAAGGCCCAAACTACATTGTGCCTTCTGTTTCACATGCTGACTCGTTTGTAAACAATGCTAGGAGAATACCTGTTTTGATCTGTTGGAGTCAGTAAGTCAGGAGTCTCTCTGATTTCTTCAGAGACAAATCAGAGTGCAGGAATTGAATTGAAATCTTTAGATGGATTAAAGTGTATTAGGCCTTTCATTTATAAGGCAGAGATGAAGACTTAGGTTGTAACAGAAGAGAGAGAAAATAAGTAAGTAAATGGAATAAGTTTTAAGTGCTTTTAGGGAGTAAAAGGTCTTAGATGCCTGAGAAGTAGTACATGTTCTAGTGAAGGTTGAAAAACATGCTAGTGTTTTCTTAGAGGCTCCAAGAACTTAGCTTTAGACATAATAGAGTTAGAGTTAAGAATATTGCTTACATTTTTCAATTAGAACAAGATAGGCCATGAACGTAGTCTATACGTAGCCTGGCGTGCTAAGAAACCAGAATTCTAATAGATTAAGAAGTAGTGGTCCGAGTTTGTGTCTTAGCTAGTTGGAAAGTTTCTATAAAAGAACATGCATCAGGGAGAGGTGGGGCTCTATGCCATGGCTTTATGCCATGTGCATTTTGCCATTGCATTTTGCCACTGCAGCTTTGCCATTGCTTTTAGCCATTGCTTTTATGCCACAGCTTTTGCTCTGCTTATGTTTTCGCCGCTGAAATCAACACCCGAGAAGAAGATAGGAGCTGCCCGGCTCCTCCGGCCCTGCTGGGACCACGGGAAGCTTCTGCTTCTGTTTGGGACTTGGAGCTAGAACCTGGAATGGACTTTGTTAGCTTTGACTCTGCATTTGAGACTGATGTGCTTCTGCAATAAATAACTTTACAGCTACTATTAGCCGCTTTGCTTTTTACATAAAAGAAGAAGTAGCCCGACAGTGTGGGTGCACAAGAGGCACCCGGAGGTCCCCAGAAACCTCACATTGATCCAAGCTAATCTCTGGCCCTTATAGTGCTTTCCGTAGTTAAGTTTTGCTTTGCTATTTACTTGATGTCCCATTGAATTGTTGAATCATAAACAGACTATCTGTCTGTGTAGCAGCATAGCAGTGATGAATAAATGCAAGAGAAGGAGCAAGGTGATTGTTTGCTAGACTCTTCCTAGAAACTGAGAAATCTGTTACTTAATGCTGACCACAGCAGATGGAGGAAGCATCCTACATGATGTCAAAGCAATGAAACTGTAATCACTTTTATGATTACAGTCAAGGCACTGCTTTTGCCACCATAAGTGGAGTGCAGGGAATCTTAAAAGATGACACTCTAACTGTTGTCCATGCTCACTGAGAAAATAATGCTTTTACAGCAGAGCAGGTCTCACCGCAGCTAAATCATGGCTTCAATGGTACACCGCCTTCAAAATAGCCCACAAAAACACAAATGAAAGGATTTGGAACCCAAGGGAATCTCGGATTGTGACATCAGCTTATTTTAGATTCTTTCCAAATTCTGAATTCCATTTCCTTCCGAGCCAATTATCCCACCTAACCTGAGATGTAGTTTATGTTTTTCCTACATCTAATTACCTTAGAATTAGATTGCTACTAGGCAAAAAGACAGAAACAAGCAGTCAATTTCAGACTGAAACCTGTGTTCTAAACCAGTGTTTAGGACAGCAATACCAGCAATACTTGGACCTAAGTATTCTTAATAAAACCAAAACTTTTAAGACTTCTCCATGTATTTTTGGAGGTGGAAAAAGTTTTACATCCAAAAGTCCCTAGCGAGCTCTCACTCAGTGCAATGCACCCAGAAAGACGCTCTCGCTCGTCTTTCAAGGAGTGATTCCTCACAGCAGAAGCAGCAGCAGGAGCACAAGATGGCTGACGAGAAGGGGCAGTGTAGAACACGTCTACCAATATTTCTACAGGAAATCCTGGTTCATTTTCGAGTGCAGTATGTCCCTCCAGGTCTTCGGTCCTTGCGAAGCTCTATGTACTGTGAGCACTGCTACTTGCAGCTGAGAAGGACCGTGGAGCTAGCAGCGAATTCAGAGAGTGCTGAGCACATAGTCAAGGAGCGAGAAGTGCCCCTGCAATGCCGTGCTAATAGCAGCTTCCTCGCGTCAGGGGCAAGCTCTGGCCAGAAAGACTTTCTCATCCTGGGAGCAGTTCTTTATAAAGGGCGTAGGCGAAAAGCTTTCGTTTTCAATTCACACTGCGAGAGAGGCAGACTGTTGTAAATAGTGGCCCTTTTCCCTATGAAACAAAACTCACCCTTCCTGGTTTCTGAGATCAGTCTGGAAGAGGCGTTTGGCACTCCAATAGCAGCCAGGGTTACAGGTGGATGCAGCTTGGGTCTGGGAGACACCGTGATCCATTTGGAATTTTAGCAAGCAGTTGACTCCTCCTGGCCACTGGCTGCTGGTTCGAAACTGTGGGCCTTTTCTCTTGTGAAACAAAACTCCCACTCCCAGCTTCCTGAGATTGATTTGGTAGAGGCGTTTGGAATTCAAACTGCAGATAGGTTTCTCAGTGGTGACAGGTTGTTTCTGAGAGATTTCTTGCATTATTAGGAGAAAATAATTCTATGTTCAGGGAAAACATATAAGGAATATAAAAATAAAAATATAGCTATAGTTGTATAAATATAAAATATAAACAGATATAACAAATCTATATTAAATATATAGTATATAATATAAATAATGTAAATAAAAGAATATCTATAAAAATTATAAATATGAAAATAGTATAGTTTAAAATAAATGTTTTATTGTTTTTTATTTGGTTCAGACAGGGTTTTTTATAAATGAGACTAAAAAATAAATATCGAAATTTACAGTAAATATATTCAGACATATAAAATTATAAATATATATGCATATCTAAATTTATGTAAGTATAATTGTATATAAAATAGAAAAATACAGGTATATATGTAGTATTTAATATAAATGCTATTGTAATTATTATAATAACCTATAATATACATAGTATAGATATGTAAATATACATTTCAGATATAAATATCAAAACTATAAATAGAAAAATGTATTTAAATATATTTTAAAATAAAGGGGTTTTTTGTTTCTATTTGGTTAGAGGCAGGGCTTTTAAATAATATTAAAAAATACAAACATGATAATATATAATATATAAAATTACAGATATATGTAAAATAGAAATAAACAGTAGTAATATGGAGATATGTATGTAATAAATAATAATATTTTATACGTGCTATACTATAATAGAAATTGAATATACAAAATATATATAGATTATGAATATGAATAGAAATGAAATATTTTTAAAATATTTATTTTTTTAATATCAAAAGGGTTTTTTTAATTTTCATTTGGTTAGAGGCAGCTTTTTGTTTAGTTTTGGTCAGGGTTTTTTGGGACATTCATTTAAGAGGATTTTTTCAAGGATTGGGATTCTCCTTTTTGCCATCCCTTGCCTGTCCCCAAAGCACCGCTTTGCGGAAAGAGCCTGGCACTACAGCCAGCCTCTGAGCCAGTGCCTTGGCCTCCTTGCACACTCATTTGCACAGTCATTGCACACTTCTTACACACTCATTGGCACACCCATTGCACTAATATAGAGGCAGGAGGTTTTTCAGTTTTGGTTCGGGTTTTTTGGGGCATTCATTCAGGAGGATTTTTTGAAGGATTGGGACTCTCCTGTATTCCATCCCTTGCCTGTCTCCAAAGCTCCGCCTTGTGGGCAGAGAGCGGTACTGCACTCGTGCTGCTCTCAAGATGGCGGAAGCGACCACGAGCTGGGACTCTGCCATGTGGGACTGCCGCCTCACTCAAGAAGGTGGCCGCTGTAGGGCCCGGGTAGAGAGAGGCGACCCCATCGCTGCTGCTGCCTGTCGGCCCCGGCCCGGCTTCCGCAGAGTGACGGCACCGCTGAGCCCACGTCCAGTGTCCGCATGCTTGGATAGGCTGTGGAAAATCGCACCGGGGGGATTAGTGTCGACATTGTGCGCAGGCAACCCACTAGACCCACCAGGGTCCTTGATTTCCCACCCTTTTTGCCGCCATGATTGGAAGGTCAGGCGTGTGGTAGCTGAGCTGCCATCTTGGGAGCACAGTCACAATCAAGATGGAGGCCTCTGCAGTGCCCCGGCAGAGACAAGCGTCCACCCCACTGCCTGCTGCCACTTGGGTAGCGGTCAGAGCCATTTCCAGCACTGCTGACCCCGCCGTCCCCATCCTCACGCTGGACAAGGTGGAGGAAAATTGTGCTGAGAGCACGGGATCGGCGTCGGGGCAGGATTCAGGCAGGTGACATAGAAAGACTCCTTTGTGGCGGGGCCTTAAGTCTACCACAACAAAGATGGCAGCTAGACCGGAAGTAGCTTCTGCCATTAACAAAGATGGTGCCGAGGAGGGGCGGAAATTGCGCCATCCCACTACCAAGATGGCAGGCTGGGTGACACTCCCCCGACCTTCTAAATATGGCTGCATATAGGCTAGGAATAGAGGGGCAGATGGGGTGGTCGGGGTGGGTGAGCCAAGGACAGAGGACAGGTGGGGGTGTTGATCGGGACCGGGATCGCCGTGGGCAGCAGGAACCACCCCGGGATGGGCGTTGGAGCCGAGCTCGGCGCTGCTGCTCCTGCTCCGGCCGCAGCGGGCGTGGGACTCCGGGCGCAATCCAGCTGTGGCCTCAAGGAGGCGGGGCTCTGCCCTTAACCGTGCCTGGGAGAATGGCAGCAGAATCTCCTCGTGCAGATGCTGGATAGCGGCTGGAACTGCTCGGTGGAACGGGGAATGCCGTGCCAACCCTGGGAGCCTCAAATCCTGCTGCTCTTGGTGCCCCCATGCCGCGGGTGCAGCCTGCACTGCCCGCGGGTGTGCAAAGCCCCCGCAGCCCTCAGCGAACAGCAGCACCTGGCTCCCCCTTCCCCTTGTCCGCACACCCGTGGGGCTCCCGCCTGCCACTCCCTGTGGAACGAGCCTGACTGGAGCACCTGCGGGTGGGAGAAGCCACTCGGCCGGGGCCAAGCACGGTTCTACTCAGGCTGCTTCTCCAACACCTGCAGGTGAGATGCTCCCTGTGATAAATGTGATTCGTGCTAATTAAATTGTAACTATATTAGCAAAATTGTATTTAGATCAATAGAAGACTATTGTTACCGAGTGAAAGGGGGGGAGATGGGTGAGACAGGATAAAAGACATCTTCCAGATGTTGGGAGTCGAAGAAGGAGGTTAGAAGAAAGTCAGATAAGAATAGTAGAAGGACGGAGGTCTGATAAGCAGCATCTAGAAATACAGCTTCAACCTTGAAGCTGTCAAAAATGGAATAATTCCAAGCATGGGACTTAATTAGAGTCATGTTATGGAAAACATCTGCTCAGTCACACAGGGCGCCTGCGCTACCTGCAGGTCACACCTCTGTCACTGATGAAGATGATGAGCCTTCACCGGAAATAAGACCCTCAAAAGGATGAGAGACCCCTAACCCATTAGTAGAGCATGCACCGTGCAGTATAGTTAGGTAGATTTTAGGAATAGAAACTAGGAGGAGCTTTCTAGAAACTTCTGTAGCCTACAGTCAATAAGTGGGATTGTTAGCCTGGATGCTTTGGTACATGAGGAATGGCGAACCACTCCCCGTATCCCCGGTCGGAGGGGGGCCCCTCCCCGGTCGGTTTTGCTTATGCTTTATACGAACCTCAATTATACTAAATTACTTACTGCCAAATTTTGTATATTCTTAAATATATGCACTTTGATTGTTTCATCTCCAATACTTTAATTGTCATCTCCAATACTTTGATTGTATTCATTTTGTTACTATTAAAAACTTACTATTAAATTTAATCTTGTTGCTTGATAAATTGGAAAAAATAGAACATCATTCATAACATCCCCCTCCCCCTTGCTTTGCAACTCAAAAAAGCTCTGCAATGGTAAAACCTCTTTTTTAAAAATTCAGCTGGGAATTTTTCTCTTTACTTCCAGATCACAGGATATATTGAGGATATAGTGGGGTTGAGAGGGATCCTAAAATCTGACTCTCGAGTAAATAGGACATTTCCTGCAGGTGAATATTGCCAGGCCAAAATGATGGCAGCTGCTGAAGCTGGGGCTGCTTTTGTGGCCCAGAGCTGCACAGAGGCCTCGGTGTCTCCTGCTCGCTGCCAGTAATGTTCCTTGGTGTTTCTGCGTGTCTCGGCTGGCTGGAAACACGGGGCAGGAGGAGGCCAGAAGATCCCAAAAGGCAACCAGCACCTCTTGTCCTTGGGCTCTGCAGGGGAGGGGCTGTGCCTGCAGTGTCCCGCCTGTGTCAAGCACACATCCTGGGGATGGGCGCTGGAGCACCCGGCCAGCGCTGGCACGGACACAGCTCAAGGGTTGCTCCCAGCTCTTGGGCCAGGGGCTGAACAGGCACCTGGAGATGCTTCAGCCCGGACAGAGGCCACCGACAGCCCAAAAGCCCCTCAAGGAATAGCTGGCATTTCCTGGTGATGGCAGCATGGTCCCCTTGCAGAGGAGCTCAGCCAGCAATTCCCGGTTCTGACCTCCCAGAACTCCCATGCAGCTGCCAGGTATGTCTCTGCCACCCTGAATGCCTTCCCTTCCAGCCTGAGTCCATCATCCAGCAGCAGCATTAAAGCCAAGGCACTCTTCTCTCACAGATATTAAATCCCAACCAACAGCCTGCAGAGATGCCTTCAAATCAAAGATTTGGGTGGGATGAAATTTTGTTTAAATGAAGGTAGGAGCTTTTCAGGGAGCCAGCTGGAAGTGCAGAAGGGATGGAAAGCTTTTGCAGGTGGGTCCCACTGGAGGCGCGCTGAAGGCAGGGATGTCCATCCCTTTCCTGAGGGAAAATAACTTGCATAAGTCACTGCTGAGGCTCTGGAAAGAACTGAAATTCTGCAGGGAGAGATGTCCTCTCGTGGGCCCAGGGACTGCCTCAGCATGGGCCAGGAGCGCCTCCAGCCCCTGCCTTCTCCTGCTTGAAAATATCATGTGTAGCCTGAGCTCGGGGGGATTAAATCTGCTGAAATCCAGGTAACTCTGTCAAGTGCTCCCTAGGGACATCAGTGGGGCTGGGGGATGAGGGTTTTAAATAGAAATTCTTTGGAATATACACCTGTCCCCATTCTGATGCTGCTGAGCTTCCTTGGAAGCTCTACTGGTTCCTGGCACAGCTGGCATTCAAGCGGCAGCTCTGCATGAGAATATCCACCATGAGGCACTGTGAGGTTATGGCAGTGGGAATTGAGCAGGGAATTCGGGGCTATGGGGATAATTCATGGGAACTAGCAAAGCTGACAGCGAACCCCAAATCTGGGCACCGCAATAGAGAACAATCTGTGTGTGGCCCTGTCAGCTCAAGCCCCTGGGCTGGGAAGTGTTAGGAGATCAAATATACGGAATTATACAAATCATGGCAACTAGCATCACCCAGAGGGACAATCCAAGTCCCAAACAATTCCTCCACAATCCACTCTAGGACAAACACCCTGTGCCTACCAGGATCTGTGATTCTGCTTTTCCTACCAGCTCCTGAGCAGTGTCAGGGCAACCACGAGGCCTTTAAAATCCACATAAACCCCAAATCCCACATAGTGATTAATCCAAATAAAGAACTGCATTGTTGTCATCAAAAGATCAAAACTCATGAAGAATTCTATGACAACAATGTAATGGACTCCCAGGAACCTCATTAATGCTCTCGGTTTCATTTTTGTGTATTTTTAATCCCTCATTTGGCAGCTTGTAAAACTTATCTTGGAATTCAGAGGTCAAGCAGGATTGACTTTGGATTGACCTTCACCTCTGGTCCCACTTTGTGCAAACACAACTCGTGCCCAGGTGGGTGAACTCATCACCTCAGCTTTTCACTCCAGAGTATCCCCTCCTTATTTCCATGTAGATGAACTCAGATCCACTCCTCACCTCCACTGGTCATCCAAGCGTCCATTCTGTTCCCCACAGGCCCTGGTGGCCCCAGGGAGCTCCCTTGGCCTTTCTCCTGCCCCTCTCCAGCCCGAGGCCGCTCCTCCTCTTGCTCCCTCCGGCTTAATCCCGCACAGAGCCTCTCCTGCCTTCCTGGCTGCCTGCTGCCGAGGAAGGAGGACACAGAGAGTCTCGAGTGCTGAGCCCTCCCTGCTACCCCTGCAGAGCCTTGGCCGCGCTTCCCAGGGGCCTCGGATTTCCCAGACAAATTGTCTGCTGGGCTCCCTTCCATTACCTCAGCAATCTCCTCAGAAATGCCACCTCAGTCCCCTTGACATCCCCTCACATTTTCTTACACAAACAGTTCTTGTGTCCCCTCTAAATGACCCCGGGTTTTCAGCTAAATGAATGGCATGACCCGTGGCCACTGCCCATGATTCACCCGACCAAAATCAAGAGCAAATGTTGGTTGGGCTTTAAGAACTTGAAATAACTTTGAAGCAAAAAAGATCACCTTTTTCTTCTGGGTTTTTTTTCTTTCGGATGCCGGACTTGCCTCTGTGGATGCTTGCTTAACTCTTGCTGCAGGGGACTGTCAGGCCTGAATGGCCGTGAGTTCATGTTCTTCTCACTGGGGAATCAAAAATTATTGTTAATTAGACCACAGAAATATTTTCTGAAACCTCTCCCCTTTCCTGCCCTTTGCTGGTACATCTCCTGTTTGTGCCTTTGAATTTACAGCTGTTCCCTGATGGCCCTGCCTTACTTTTGTGCCGCTCCTAGCTGGGAAAAACTGGGAAAACCTAGGGGGTACAGAGGTGAAATTTTTAGCTGGATTTTTCTAAAATTTCTAATTCTACTGAAATTATTTCCAATTCTCCAGTGAGAAGAGCACGAACTCTCTGAACTCCATTCAGGCCTGACAGTCACTTCGGGAAATCTGACACAGTATTAATAAGTAACCTTTCCTGAGAGCAGTCATCACCCCAGTCCTCCAGCCTTGGCAAATTTTTTGCAATGAATGGACCCAAGTTCTAATCCTTAACCTAAATTTCTGTCAACTTTTGTTAGAGTTACCAGACAGTAAATCATGCAACAGAATTTTAAAATTGCACAAAGAATAACAGGCCCAGACCAAACCTAACCACCCCCATCACCGCTCCACCCCAATTTGGGGAGAAACAGTGATATAGTTTATAATTACTCTCCTTCCATGCTATTCAGTCCTTCACTGCACATCCCCAGAGAGGATTCACTCCACCTTTTGTTCCTAACAGCACCTCTCTCTCCAGCACCAATCCCATTTGTCACAGGCACAAAGGGAGCAGACCTAAGGCAATGGTTCCAGCAGCAGCGGCAATCCCAAACTCCCTGTTCCCTGGATTGCTCATCCGAGCACTCCCAGGAATCTCACCTCAGCCCAGACTCTCTGTCCTCAGAGGGAAACACAGCCTGACGGGACAAGGCTCTGGCACCCCATTTCCTCTTGTTCCTGCTGAACTGGAAAGCCACGGGTAAGTGCAGTCCCTCAGACCTTGCACCCCTGAACACCAGGAGAGCTGGAGTTTCACCCAGATCCCAGATTCCCTAGGCAGTTAATCCCAGCAGGGAGGAAAAGAGGAACCCTGCATTCTCTGAGTTACCCCACATCATGGGCAGGACCAGGAGCCCTCCAGGCTCAGACCTCTGGTGCTGAAGCCTCTTGGCTTTGGCTGCTCAAACACCACAGCTCTTGGCAAAGATGGGCAGAGTGTAATGATTTTTCCTGTCCTGAAAGAGAGGAGGAAAAGAAAATTAAGTCCACTGCAGAAGGATTCCAGCTCTCACACTTCTGCTCTGATGCTCGCTGTGGGGTTTTATCCATGACACGTGACACCAATTCAGAGTGCCCTTCTCCAGCATTTTTATTCCTAATTATTTCAGACATTAAAAGGATGCTAATTTTTCTTATTGCATTCTTTCCTTAATTTGAACAGAACCATTTTCATCCCAGACCCCACTTGTCCGTTATTCAATCCTTTAGCACTGGACTTTACACAAAGGGATACCCGTGGTGCTGCATCACAAGAAATCCCAAAGAGAAACCCCTCCAAAACCTGACAAAGAAAGGTTTCAAGGCACTCCAGAACACAGACAGATGTTCATACCTTGTCAGGCCAGACCAATTCTGTCCCATCCACCTGAGCTGTGCAGGTGAGGCAAAGGCTCCCATTCCTCCTAGGGAATCACTGTGGTCTGAGATCACAGATATCCATCCTGGGGAGCACCTGGAAACAACGTGGGAAAGGCAAAATTAGACTGTTTTCTATCAGAAAATGAGTAATAATAGTAATAATCAAAACTTCTGGACAAATTTAGTAACATCACTTTCATATGATAAATACAGGCCATGCCCATCCTTCAAGCCCAGGTGAAAACAGGAAAGAGAACTACAGGAAAAACAGAGTCCCTTATTTGGATGTATTTCCTAAAGACCACATTGTATGCTCTTTGTTTCTTTAAAATAATGGATTACTGGTAAAAAGCATCTTGGGCCCATATTTTATCAGCCACAGGCAGGACAAGGTGAGCTACATCTGGAGAGCCAGGGAGATGCAGGACCTTGGCACACCAAGGATAAGAGCAGGGGAAGCAGGGGAGGTGTGGGGGGGAGAGCTGGAGAAGTGAAGGAACAGGCATTTTCTTGTTCAGATTCATCAGTGCTGGGAACTTGGAAAACACATGGTGCTGCATGCATCGAGGACATAATGCCCACGATTTGGTTGTTTTCCTTTGCTCATAACGCTTGGCTTCATCCCCTCTCCAGAGGAGCAGAGAATTCCTCCAGGGTAAGGGTGAATCTGGTCCCACTCCAGGGATGTGTCCAGTAAAGGAGGGGAGTTGTTTAGAGGAACTAACTGACCACAAAAATCAAACCCATCAAACACTGAAATGGCCTACACTGAGCTGTAACACCAAGTGTTCACAGCAGGCAGAGGCACTAAGTGCACGCAGGACCAAGAAGCACCACTTCACTCGGTGTTTCTGCTTACATGTATTTTAGCTCTGTTTCCCTTCACAGCTGCTATTCTGCCAAGGTCAGTTCCATTTTCAGAAGCCTGTGTCACATGTAGTCAAGGCTGGAAATCCTCCCTTAGGATTTCCACATCACATCTAGATTTGCTAGGAAGCACATGCACACACAGATGCCCATTTCTGTGATATGTCAGTCAGAAATCATGTAACCCAGCAACTTGCTCCTCACTGCACCACTTGGAAATACATTCAAAAGCCAGAAAAACCCCAACCAAACAACAACCCACAAAAGACACAGCTTAGTGCAGCTTCATCTTAATATTCTGCTCAGTGATGGAGAGAAAGGAGGAAAGCTGTTCTTCTAGTTCTGCACCAAGCAGTTTGAAACAGCCAATACTGTCCCCACCTGCAGCTCTGGCAGCTTCCCTCTTTCCTTCAGCCTTGCCCTGACTTCTGAGGGGCCAGAGGCACCACACAACCCAAAAGGATCAGCACTCACACCCACCGCTAGTACAGACATCTTCACGGTCCATCTTTGGCCAAACAAACTCCAGGATGTTTTTGTTTTCCTGACAGACTCGGCCAACTTCATTCCCATTTATCAAGGCAACAGACACCCTGTATGGCTCTGGGGTCAGAGGACCTCTGCTGGCACAAGAACCCAAGAGAAGATTGGAGGGAAGAATCCAAGAGCAAATTGAAATCCCAGCTATGCAATGAAGGTCTGCTTCTGGCAGGTTCCTTGTGGCTTTTGGGGCTCAAGAAAAGCCTTTACACCATAAAAACATAGGTGAAAACCCCACACCGAGCACTTGGCTTTAAAGATGTTGCACTTAACGTTACAGACAGAATTGCTTTGGGATTTGGCATTTCCTGCACCCACCCAAACACGTTAAAAGAATTAAGTGCAGAGTCCTGAAGCTCAGTTCTTCCAATCTTATTTTGGTGGTGTCACTTGACATACCTAAATCCCCAGCAATACTTCAAAAAATGAGAAGCAACCCCACCCCCCTTCAGTTTTCCAGTTTAAAGGTCCTCTTAAGAGCAGGTTAAAGAAAAGAAGAAAAGCCCAAGACCTACTATCAGCTAGTGTACCAACCACCCGTTTTCCATAGATTTTTATTACACCCAATGGCTTCTCTAAGAAAATAAATTTGTAAATTACTGCGTTGGGACTGTTGGGACAAACTCAGGCACTCTCTGTATTCTGGTCTTGAAGTTTGCAGTTTATTTGGTAGGGTGTGGGTATATATGAGGCCCTGCTAGGAACTGCAGCTGCAGCTCAGAGCAGGACAGAGAGAGAGGGATAGAGCAAGAGTAAGAGGAGAGAGTAAGAAAGCAAGAGTGAAGGGAGCGTAAGAGAGTAAGAGAGTAAGAGAGATATTTTCCCGTTTACAATACAATAAATCTATGTTGAATATTCTAATTTCCACTAACCAATCTAATACAAGATACAAATTCTCTAACATTGGCATGCAACCGAAAGGAATCACTATATTACCATGTTTTCCTGCTTTTCTTATCTCTCAATTTTATCTGGGAACCTTCCTGGCATGCCTAGGGAGGATGTCTGTTTGCTTTTTGGTATTCACAGCATCTAACATTATCTAAACAAAGGGGCCTTCAGGCATTCAGTTGCTTTCAGCCACACAGTCGAAAATTGCTATAATTTCTATTTCGCTTATATTTTCCATATTCTCAAAGTCTTTTGCTAGGCACTCGTACTTATAAGGTTTCCCTAATTCATCCTTCCCAACAAAAACCCATCCAGGAGGGACAGGTGTTTCTGAGCCCACACCTCGCAGGTAAAGGATCAGAGAAGGAGTGGCACAGAGGGATCCAAAAGTGCCCAAGAGGTTCAAGTTCACTGTGTTTGTGCAGTATTATTTGAAACCAAAGCTCTCTGCAGCTGCCCCAAGCCTGGAGTCAACAGAAACGAAATGAGCTCCCCCTCCTACCACATTTTCTGCCTTCTCTCATCAAGGGAGGATCACATCATGCAAAAGATAATAGAGAAGATGGTAACAGCAGTCCAGTGCCCCCAGGATGGCTGGCACCAGGGTTCATTCCATCCTCTGGCTGATGGAACTTAAACCCAGGTGTTCTGGGATTGAAGGATCAAAGTCCAGTTTTGCCACTTGCCGTTCCACTCCCTCCCACGTTTGCAGAGCAGGAATATTGCTGGGTTCCGTATTACAGCCCAAAGAAGCAGACCCGGGAGTTCTGCTGGAGCTATTGGCTCACAGACTTCTACACACTTGATCAGAGAAATTCAACTTTTCTAAGCCAAATACTTGAGAAAAATACCACTATGCTAATACAGATTACTTCAAAAAGTGAAGTGATCACTATGTCACCTAACAAACCACTAAAAAATACTTTTCAAATATACTGAGTCACACTACATACTTTCCTCTGTTAGAAAAAAAAAAGTTTAAGAAGAAAGAGTCTTAGGTGTTACAAAATAAACTACTACCTGCTTGAAGACCAAAAAAGAGCTCCTCATCCTGGAGTAATTCCTTCACAGCAGCCCAGTCTCGTGTTAATTGTTTCAGTGTCGACTAGAGGTTCCAGGATACCGGATCTAAGTCTTCGACTTCTACCGGGAGTTCTGGTGTAATTGAAAACACCAACAAGCGTGCGACCCTTCCTCTGAAAATAAAATAGATGTGAAGAACACATGCAGAGATGGCAAGTGTCAGGAGACGTTTACAGGCAAGAATCTCCTACAAATATGAGGTATGCTTTGGCATGCTTAGCATGTCCCTTTTTTCTACGTTTATTATATCAACTCCAGCAGTTTAGGATGCTAGGAAATTCAATGTGATTTAATATAATATTAGCCCTCAATTCTATCAGTATAAAAATATATTTGTACTTAGTATTTTATTCCTATTTTGTAGTACTATTCCATTACTACTGCAGCAGAAAATTTTACATTTTCCCCCTCCACTAAACTAATTAAAAATGAACAGGCCAACCCTACACAAAGAAGCAAATTATAAAGTTACAAAGATCAAATATTAATCAGAACAATTTACTTGAAATTACATTTCTGAAAATAATTTAAAATCGATTTAGAAGTCAAAAAGACAAATTGAGTTTGGAGAAGGCGTTTGGCACTCCAAGGGCAGCCAAGGGCAGGGTTACAGGTGGTGGCAGCTTGGGGCCGGGAGAAATCCCGGTCCATTTGGAATTTTAGCAGGCAGAAGCCTGATTTGGTGCACAGGTCCCTGGACACGAAGTCTGGCCCTTTTCCCTGTGAAACAAAACTTACTCTTGCCAGGTTCCTGAGATCAGCTACGAGGAGGCTTTTGGCACTCCAAGAGCAGCAGGGTCACAGCTGGATGCCGCTGGGGTCTGGGTGACACCGTGCTCCATTTGGAATTTTAGCATGTAGATGACTGCTCCTGGCCACAGGCCCCAGGATAGAATCTGATGGCCTTTTCCCTGCGAATCCACACTCACGCTTCCAGGGTTCCTGAGATCTGCACAGAGGAGGGTTTCGGCACCCCAAAGGCAGCCAGGCTTCTAAATGGTGGCAGCTTGGGGCTGGGAGAAACCACGCTCCATTTGGAATTTTGTCAAGCTGAAGGCCAGAACACGGCTCTGGACATGAATAGCGGTCCTTTTCGCTGTTAAACAAAACCAGAATAAAAACTTGGTCTGTTCTGAGTTTTAGCAGGCAGAAGCCCAGGCCCAGGCCCGGCATCACTGGACATGGGGAGTTGCCCAATTTTCCTGTGAAACAACACTCACACTCCCAGGGTTCCTGAGACCAGTTAGGAGGAGGCTTTTGGCATCCCAAAGAGAGCCAGGATTACAGGTGGGGGCAGCTGTGGCATGGAAGCAATCCCGGTCCATTTGGAATTTTAGCAGGCAGAAGCCTGGTGGGGGGCACAGGTATCTGGACAAAAACTGTGGCCCTTTCCTCTGTGAAACAAAACTCATTCTGCTGGGTTCCTGAGACCAGTTAGGACGGGGCTTTTGGCACTCCAAGAGAAGCCAGGGTTCCAGGTGGTTCCAGCTGTGGTATGGGAGTAATCCCAGTCCATTTGGACGAAGAAAACCTAAGACCCTCACTGAACTCCAGAGGCCCCCCTAACCCTAGAGATCCCAAAGCAAAGACACCGCCCTAACCCTAGAGTGAGCCCAACCTGAGATGCCCCCATAACCCTAGACGCCTTCATAACCCTAGTTGCTCTGCTAATACTAGAACCCCAGTGAACCCTAGACATTCCCAAACCCCAGACACCCCCCAAACCGTAGAGTCACCCCAAGCCTAGATAGCCCCACAACAATAGACACCCCAAAACCTCACACATAACCCCTAACCCTAGACCCTCAGCGAATCCTAGACATGCCCCTAAAACTAGACACACTCAAACCCTAGACACCCCCCAACCCCAGATCCAGCCCAAGCCTAGACACCCTCAAAACCCCAGACGCTCCATAACCGTAGAAGCTCCACTAATCCCAGACGTCCCCACAACCCTAGATACCGCCAGAACCCTAGATGTCCCCCCAACCCTAAACTCCGAGCCAACTCTAGACAGCCCCAAACCCTAGAAACCCCCGTAACCCTACAGTCAGCCCAACCCTCGTCGCCCCCAGAAACTTAGACACCCCCAGACCTAAGCCTAGACTCAGCCTAAAGCTAGAAGCCCCACAACCCTAGATGCCCTCAGAACCCGAGAAGCTCCTGTAACCCTAGACCCCCACATAACACAACCCCCACATAAGACAACCACATAACCCTAGACACCCCCTAAACCTAGAGCCAGCCCAACCCAAGATGCCCTCAAAACCCTAGACACGCCCAAAACCTCAGATGCTCCCCTAAAATTAGACCTTCAACAAACACTAGATGTCCCCATAACCCTAGACACCCCCAAACCCTAGATACCTCTTGAAGCCAAGAGCCAGCCAACCCTAGACACCCCCAAAACTTCAGATGCACCCCTAAAATTAGACCCTCAGCGAACCCTAGCTTCTCTAACCCTAGACACCCAGTGAACACTACACACTCTCATAACCTTAAACACCCCACTAATCCTAGACGATCCAACAACCCTAGACCCTAGGTGTCCCCCTAACCCTAGACACACCCAAATCCCAGACATGCCCCCAACCCTAGAGCCAGCCTAACCCTAGATACCCCCACAACCCTAGACTCCCCCAGAATCCTAGAAGCTCCACTAACCCTAGACCCCCAGCGAACTCCAGACATCCCCATAACCCTAGACACCCCCCCTAACCCAAGAGCCAGCCTAACCCTAGACAACTCCACCACGCTAGACACCCCCAGGACCCTAGAAGCTCCTGAAAACTCAGAACCCCAGCGAACCATAGACACCCCCATAACCCTAGACACCCCCCCTAACCCCACAGCCAGCCTAACCCTAGACACCTCCAAAACCCTAGACCCTGCCCTAACGCTAGACCCTCAGTGAACCCTAGATATCCCCCTGACCCTAGATACCTCCAAATCCTAGACATCTCCCTCACCCTAGAGTCAGCCTAACCCTAGACGCCCCCACAAACCAAGATGCCCCCAGAATCCTAGAAGCTCCTCTAACCCTAGACCCCCAGCAAACCCTAAACACCCCCATAATCCTAGATACCCCCCTAACCCATGACACTCCCCTAACCCTAGTCCCTCAGCAAACCCTAAATTTCCCCCTAACCATAGACACCCCCAAATCCTAGACACCTCCCTAACCTTGGAGCCAGCATTACCCTAGACACCCCCTCCACAACCCCAGATGCCCTCAGAACCCTAGAAGCTTCACTAACCCCAGATCCCCAGCGAACGCCAGACACCCCTGTAACCTTAGAAAATCCCCATAACTCTAGAGCTAGCCTAACCCTAGACACCACCAAACACTTGACACCCCCTTAAGCCTAAACCCCCCTAACTCCAGACCCTCAGCGAACCCTAGATGTCCCCCTAATGCTAGGCATCCCCAACACTTGACACCGCCCTAACTGAAGTCAGCCTAAAGCTAGAAGCCCCCACAAACCTAGACGCCCCAGAAACCTAGAAGCTCCCCTAAACCTAGACCCCCAGACAAGCAGAGACACCACCCTAACCCTAGAGCCAGCTCAACCCTAGACGCACCCACAACCCTAGACATTCCCAAAATCCCAAACGCTCACCTAAGCTTAGATCCTCAGTGAACCCTAGATGTCCCCCTAAACCTAAACACCCCAAAACCTTAGACACCCCCCAACCCTAGAGCCAGCCCAACCCTAGACACCCGAACAACTCAGATGCTCCATAACCCTAGAAGCTCCCCTAATCCCAGACTCCCCCACAACCCTAGACACCACCACAATCCTAGTGTTATGAATGATGTTCTATTTTTCCAATTTATCAAGCAACAAGATTAAATTTAATAGTAACAAAATGAATACAATCAAAGTATTGGAGATGACAAAGTATTGGAGATGAAACAATCAAAGTGCATATATTTAAGAATATACAAAATTTGGCAGTAAGTAATTTAGTATAATTGAGGCTCATATAAAGCATAAGCAAAACCGACGGGGGAGGGGCCCCCCTCCGACCGGGGATACGGGGAGTGGCTCGCCATTCCTCACGTATCAAAGCATCCAGGCTAACAATCCCACTTATTGACTGTAGGCTACAGAAGTTTCTAGAAAGCTCCTCCTAGTTTCTATTCCTAAAACCTAGGTCACTGTGTGTACGGTGCATGCTCTACTAATGGGTTAGGGGTTCTCTCATCCTTTTGAGGGTCTTATTTCTGATGAAGACTCTTCGTCTTCATCAGTGACTGAGGTGTGACCCGCAGGTAGTGC
The DNA here is from genome assembly GCF_052056855.1 of Sturnus vulgaris. NCBI lineage: Eukaryota > Metazoa > Chordata > Aves > Passeriformes > Sturnidae > Sturnus > Sturnus vulgaris. The sequence continues at coordinate 120,908 of NW_028276319.1, forward strand.
AGGCGCACTATGTGACTGAGCAGATGTTTTCCATAACAAGACTTTAATTGAGTCCCATGCTTGGAATCATCCCATTTTGGCCCATTTCAAGGTCAAAACTTTCTATTTCTAGATGCTGCTTGTCAGACCTACGTCCTTCTACTATTCTTGTCTGACTTTCTTCCAACCTCCTTCTTCGACTCCCAACATCTGGAAGATGTCCTTTGCCCTGTCTCACCCATCTCCCCCCTCACTCTGTAAAAATTGTCTTCTATTGATCTAAATACAATTTTGCTAATATAGTTACAATTTAATTAGCACGAATCACATTTATCACACTAGTCATCCCCAAAACCCTATATGTCCCCCTAACCCTAGACCCCCAGCCAACTCTAGACATCCCCAAACCCTAGAGACCCCCGTAACCCTACAGTCAGCCCAACCTTCGTCCCCCCCACAACCCTAGACACCCCCAGAACCCTAAACCTATACCCTCAATGAACCCCAGATGCCCTCCAAACACTAGACACCCCCAACCCCAGAGTCAGCCAACCCTAGATGCCCCCACAACCCTACACGCCCTCAAAACCGTAGATGTTCCTCTAACCCTAGACCCCCAGAGAACCCTACACATCCCTAAACCCTAGACACCCCCTAAACCCTAGAGCCTCCAAACCTAGACACCTCCACAACTCTAGACGCCCCCAGAACCCTAGAAGCTCCCGTAAGCATAGACCCCCAGTAAACCCCAGACACCCGTATAACCCTAGACGACCCCCTCACCCTAGACCCCTAGCGAACCCTAGATGCCCCTCAACGCTAGACATTACCAAACCCTAGACAAGCCCCAACTCTAGAGCCAGGCTAATCCTAAACGCCCCCACAACTCTAGACACCCCCAAAACCCTAGACACACCACAAACCCCATACCCCCAGCTAACCCAAGATGCCCCCCACCCTAGACCTCCTCAAACCTTAGACACTCCCTGAACCCCAGAGTCTGCCCAGCCCTAGACACCCCCACAATCCCGGATGCCCCCACAAGCCTAGACACCCCCTAACCCTAGACCCCCATCGAACCCCAGATGCTCCCTCCCAACCGTAGACCCCCCAGTACGCACACCACGGCCACCCATGTAAAAGCCCCCGACACAGAAAGGCGAGCAAAACATCCAACCCACAACCTGCCACAAAACAGCCAGATCGCAGCCAAATGGCAGGAAGCACCCCGCCATGCCAAGCCACCAAAGCCAGCCAACAACCAGGGGCCCTCCAAAACCGCACCCCATGCCCAAGCCCTTCGGCCCATCAAGGAATCCCCAACAATCCCAAGCCATCACCACACCACAACAAGCAATACCACGGTTCCCAATCTAGACCCCACCCTGCACCAACGAAGAAATAGCCCAGCCAACACAGAAGCACACCCTCACCCAATGCAACTCCACACAGAAGAGCAGGACAAACCCCAGATCACCTCCCAAGGGGACACACAACCACAGACAACCACAGCCGACACAGAGAGCTCACCCACCATCCCTCGCCACGCCCAGCACAGGGCAGGCTGGCACAGTTCCAGAGGCCAAAAAGCCTGCAGAGCAGTCACAACGACAGACGCTCACACAGAAGGCAGTGCGGGAGAGGAAACGAGCCCACCCGTAGCCGCAGCCCCCTAACCCACGCCCCAGATCTGGCACCCCCAGCCTGAGCAGTCCCATAAAGAACCCCCGCCCACGCCAGAAAAAAAGCCCCGCGCATCGCCTGGACAGGTGGGGCCCTGGGTCCCCGGGCCCGCAGGGGCAGTTCCCGCGTCCCGGCAGGTCCCGGGCACCCCGAAGAAATTGTCACCCCCTCGCAGGGTCCCCGGCACAGCCCCGACCCCCGCCGCCGCAGCGGGAGCTTGCCCAAATCCCCGGCAGCAACCCAGCGCAGCGCCGCTTGGCGGCAGAGTGGGAGCTGTAACCGTAGCCCCCGGCCCGCCCCCAGCGCTCCTGACCGGCGCGCCCCCTCCCAGCCGTGGCCACGCACGACCCGACGCCGGCCCGGCCATCCCGCGCCGAGCCCCACCCCTGGGCAGGACCACCCGAGCCACCCCCGATGCGTACAGGACCCGAACTAGAAGCCCCGACCCCCCGGTGGTCCCTCCCCAGCCCCTCGACCCCGCTCGGGCCATTCCGCTGCACCCAACTGCAGCTGGCCCACCCATATAGAGCGGCGCCGCCGAGGCAGCTGCACCCCAATGCCGCCGCGTCTCCGCCATCCCCCCTGCCATTCCCCAACCATGCCTCGCAGGCCCGCCTCACGCAGCATCGTTCGACCTCCCCGCTCTGTCCCGTTCCCCATGCGCCTGCCACGCTCCCTCGCGTCACTGCACTGCTCCACCCCAGCGGCGCTACAGCACACCCCCTCACAGGAACGTGTCACCGTACCGACCCGACGCCCAACGCCACCCCGCCCCCGGCGCGGCCAGCCCGTACCCGGCAGCAGCCCGACCCGGGTTGCCACGACTGGCCGCCAGGCCCCCGACCCCTGCGAGACCCATCACCAAGACCGCCCGCACACCTGAACGTGGGCCGCCATAGGCAGCAGAAACACGAGAGAAGAAGGAGCCCGCTGGGGTCAGGGGGCCGCCATCTTGTCTGGCGTCATGTGGACACACGGGAGCAGCCATCTTGCAAAGCAACCACATGGCCTCACGGGGGCCTCCATGTTCGGCCCCAACCCCGTGGCAGCAGGGGGCAGCCATCTTGGCTAGGGTTAGGGTTTAGGGTTTAGGGTTAGGGTTTTTGACTGCCCCCCCCGGCGTTCCCCCCTGCTCCCCCTCCGTGCCCCCCCCCCCCCTTTCCCCTTCCCTCTTTCCCCCCTTCCACTCCCTCCCCTCCTTTCTCCCCTTCCTCCTTTCTTTCCTCTTCCTCCCCTCTTCCATCCTCCCTTCTCTTCCCCCTTCCCTCCTCTCTTCCCTCTTCCCTCCCCTCTTCTCTCCCCTCTTCCATCCCCTCTTCCCTCCCTTCCCTCACCACTTCTTTCTCCACCTCATGTCCTCCAAAACACCACTGCTCGCCTCTACCTTCCCACATGCCTTAGGTACTGCCTTCAGCTCTCACCTCTCTTCTGCTTTAGCCTCTACCTGTGGGCACATACATTTAGAGAGCTAGGCAGTTAGAGCTTGCAAATTTTTTGCAAGCCTGAATTTCTCCGGACTCTCAGCTCCATTCCCTGGCTCACAAGCTGACTCCAGCTTCAGTTATGGAGGAAGCATCCCAAGGTGGTGAAAAACAGAGTGGAATTCATAATAAACATTAACACCTCCTGTCTTTCCTGTGGGATATATTCTGAGGTACTGCCCCATGGATGTTTTTCCCAATTCTCCAATCAACTACTGTCCTGTCCTAGCTCCAGGTAACATGCTTTAAATACGGACTGTCCATACATTAAGGTTGGCCTTTTTTCCCTAAAGACGTCCATGTGTGTTGCTGTCCATTCTCTTCTCACTTCCACTCTGCATTCACATCTGCCTTCCTGCTTGCCTTTGCCTTTGCCTTCGCTTCTACACACTCTCTGCTTCCCACTCTGACTTTGCTTTTACACTCCTCTCTGCCTTCCACTCTACCTTCGATTGTAGATTCCTGACTGCATTGCAGTCCGGATTTGGTTCTAGCATCCTCTCTGCCTTGCACTCTGGATACAGTTCAGTTCAGATGCCTTCCAGTATGCCTTTGGTTCTAGATTCCTGTCTGCTATAGTGTCTGCTTCCTCCTGAAATCTAGAATCCCAATAACCCTGTAGTCAGCGGAACCCTAGACAAGCCCCTAAGCCTACACTTAGACCTATCTCTAGACCACTCCATCCCTAAACACCCCTCATCAATAGACACCCCCCATCATATGTCACCCCCTCAACCCTAGACACCCCCCATCCCTAAAAGCCTCCTCAAATCTACACACGGCTTCATCCCTAAACATGCCCCCATCCCTAGACAGGCCCCCATCCCTAAACACACTCCCAACCCAAGACACCCCATAACACTATGTCATGGTTGAATTTTGACTTTCCCGGCCAACGCACCAAATTAATGTCTTGAGTTTGAGTTGCCAATTTGAATAAACTTATTTTTCTTGTTGTGAGACAGAACCAGGAGCAAAAGAGCAAGGCAGGCCTAAAACTTGAGAGAGTATAAAAGAAAATTTATTAACTACACAAACAAAAAGAGAGGAAAAAAAAAAAATTCAGAATAAGATTTTTTAGATCACTCCTTCCCTCCCTCTCCCAATTTTCATAACAAAACAAACGTATAACAAATACTTCGGTCAGTGCCTAATTTAGTCTTTCTCAGTTCACTCCTGGAGAGAGAAGCTTCTTCTTGTTGAAGTTGTAGGGATTTTTCCCACAAGAATTAAAAAGACAGTTCTCTTGTGGTTTTATCTTTCACGATTTGCATCCGCCCGGGAACCTGCAACCGTGACGCTCCTCCCACCTCTACAGCTGTCCCAAAGTTGTAGATGTGGGCCATGTCTGCTCCATGGGGTATTACTTTTAAGAATGAAATGTTCAACCACAAAGATTCTCTCTGTCTCCTTTTTTCTCTGCTCAGGCTTTATCTTCAGAAAACCAAAATCCCCTTATTTTCTCAGGACAGAAATTCTTAACACAGGTGCTCTTTAGTCAAATCATCTATTAAATGGAACATTTTCATCCCCCCATGTCTCTTTCCATGGTTTATAGGAATATTCAGTACATCAGTTCATTCCTACAATTTCACAAAAAGATTTTCAGCCATTTCAGCATCTTCTCATTCTCTTTCCATCTTAAAAACTTAGCTCTTACATCACTGACTTCAGAAATCTTCTTATTCCCTTTCATATTCAAAGGAAAGGCTGGAGGCTTTGCAAAATCTTATCTGAACACTAAAGAGTTAAAGTTTAACACAACTACAAGAGTTGGGCCAGGCTCAGGCTGTGCTGGGGGGGGGCAGCCGAGGTGTTAATCAGCCTTTCTGGGGCTGGGCTACAGCCCCACACTGCTCATGGCCACCCGGGCAGGCCCGGCCCGTCCGGCAGCAGAAAGAGTCGGCCTCCCCCCACGCCAGAGCCGCAGGCACCTGGAGGAGGAAGCCGTGAAGGTCTTATCACACAACTTTTTCTCCCCCTGGCCATCGGGTCCCCCTCATTGGCAAACGGGGCCCAAGCGGCCTCCCAAGCCTCCCCCCCCCCCCCCCCCCCCCCTCACGGGGGAGAGGGAAGCTCGGGTTGGTGTTACCTGCTCAGCCGCCGGAAGACAAAGAGAGTCAGTTCCGGACCACCCCCCTCAAAATGTGTGCTCACGGAGCGAACCAACCCCCTCTAATTGGCTGTTGCAGGTATCCCAACCCCCACAGAGGAAACTCTCTTAGGAAGAATCTCCCCTGAGTCTCCTCTTCCTAAGTCAACCCACCACACACTAGGCCATTCAAACCCTAGACCACAGAACTTTAGCCCCCCTCTAACCCTACTTATGATTAGAGTTCGGATTCGGGTTGGGTTCGGGTTAGGGTACGGGTTAGGGTACAGGTTAGCGTACGGGATAGGGTTAGGGTACGGATTAGGGTTAGGGTTAGGGTACGGGTTAGGGTACGGGTTAGCGATGGGTACGGGTTAGGGTATGGGTTAGGGTACGGCTTAGGGTTAGGGTATGGGTTAGGGTACGGGTTAGGGTACGGGTTAGGGTTGGGTTAGGGTTAGGGTACGGGTTAGGGTACGGGTTAGGGTACGGGTTAGGGTACGGGTTAGGGATAGGGCTAGGGTAGGGGTTAGGTTTAGGGGTTAGGGTTAGGGTTAGGGTTCGCAGTTAGGGTTAGGGTTAGGGTACGGGTTAGGGTACGAGTTAGGGTACGGGTTAGGGTACGGGTAAGGGTACGGGTTAGGGTTAGGGTAGGGGTTAGGGTTAGGGTACGGGTTAGGGTTAGGGTTAGGGTACAGGTTAGGGTTAGGGTTAGGGTTAGGGTTAGGGTTAGGGTTAGGGTTAGGGTTAGGGTTAGGGTTAGGGTTAGGGTACGGGTTAGGGTACGGGTTAGGGTTAGGGTACGGGTTAGGGTACGGGCTAGGGATAGGGGTAGGGTAGGGGTTAAGGTTATGGGTTAGGGGACGGGTTAGGGTTCGCAGTTAGGGTTAGGGTACGGGTTAGGGTACGGGTTAGGGTACGGGTTAGGGTATGAGTTAGGGTACGGGTTAGGGTTAGGGTATGGGTTAGGGTTAGAGTACGGGTTAGGGTACGAGTTAGGGTACGGGTTAGGGTTAGGGTATGGGTTAGGGTATGGGTTAGGGTTAGGGTAGGGGTTAGGGTACGGTTTAGGGTACGGGTTAGGGTTAGGGTACGGGTTAGGGTTAGGGTTAGGGTTAGGGTACGGGTTAGGGTTAGGGTTAGGGTTAGGGTTAGGGTTAGGGTACGGTTAGGGTTAGGGTACGGGTTAGGGTACGGGTTAGGGTGCGGGTTAGGGTACAGGTTAGGGTTAGGGTACGGGTTAGCATTAGGGTACGGGTTAGGGTATGGGTTAGGGTAGAGGTTAGTGTTAGGGTTAGGGTACGGGTTAGGGTACGGGTTAGGGTACGGGTTAGGGTACAAGTTAGGGTTAGGGTATGGGTTAGGGTACGGGTTAGGGTACGAGTTAGGGTTAGGGTAGGGGTTAGGGTACGGTTTAGGTTATGGGTTAGGGTACGGGTTAGGGTTGGGTTAGGGTTAGGGTACGGGTTAGGGTACGGGTTAGGGTTAGGGTACGGGTTAGGATACGGGTTAGGGTTAGGGTACGGGTTAGGGTACGGGTTAGGGTACGGGTTAGGGCACGGGTTAGGGTTGGGTACGGGTTAGGGTACGGGTTAGGGTACGGGTTAGGGTACGGGTTAGGGTACGGGTTAGGGTTAGGGTACGGGTTAGGGTACGGGTAAGGGTACGGGTTAGGGTACGGGTTAGGGTTAGGGTACGGGTTAGGGTTAGCGTTAGGGTACAGGTTAGGGTTAGGGTACGGGTTAGCGTTAGGGTACGGGTTAGGGTACGGGTTAGGGTACCGGTTAGGGTTAGGGTTAGGGTACGGGTTAGGGTACGGGTAAGGGTACGGGTTAGGGTACGGGTTAGGGTTAGGGTTAGGGTATGGGTTAGGGTTAGCGTTAGGGTACGGGTTACGGTACGCGTTAGGGTATCGGTTAGGGTTAGGGTTAGGGTACGGGTTAGGGTACGGGTAGGGGTTAGGGTACAGTTTAGGGTATGGGTTAGGGTACGGGTTAGGGTTGGGTTAGGGTTAGGGTTAGGGTTAGGGTTAGGGTTAGGGTTAGGGTACGGGTTAGGGTACGGGTTAGGGTTAGGGTACGGGTTAGGGTTAGCGTTAGGGTTGGGTTAGGGTTAGGGTACGGGTTAGGGTTAGGGTTAGGGTACGGGTTAGGGTACGGGTAAGGGTACGGGTTAGGGTACGGGTTAGGGTTAGGGTACGGGTTAGGGTTAGCGTTAGGGTACAGGTTAGGGTTAGGGTACGGGTTAGCGTTAGGGTACGGGTTAGGGTACGGGTTAGGGTACCGGTTAGGGTTAGGGTTAGGGTACGGGTTAGGGTACGGGTAAGGGTACGGGTTAGGGTACGGGTTAGGGTTAGGGTTAGGGTATGGGTTAGGGTTAGCGTTAGGGTACGGGTTACGGTACGCGTTAGGGTATCGGTTAGGGTTAGGGTTAGGGTACGGGTTAGGGTACGGGTAGGGGTTAGGGTACAGTTTAGGGTATGGGTTAGGGTACGGGTTAGGGTTGGGTTAGGGTTAGGGTTAGGGTTAGGGTTAGGGTACGGGTTAGGGTACGGGTTAGGGTACGGGTTAGGGTACGGGTTAGGGTTAGGGTTAGGGTTAGGGTTGGGTTAGGGTTAGGGTACGGGTTAGGGTTAGGGTTAGGGTACGGGTTAGGGTACGGGTAAGGGTACGGGTTAGGGTTGGGGTTGGGGTAGGGGTTGGGGTTGGGGTTAGGGTTAGGGTTGGGGTTGGGGTTGGTGTTGGGGTTGGGGTTAGGGTTAGGGTTAGGGTTAGTTGGGTTACGATTATGGTTAGGGTTATTTTGGTAAAGGTTAGGCTTAGGGTTAGTGTTAGGGCAAGTTGGTTTAGGGTTAGGGTTAGGGTTAGGGTTAGGGTTAGGGTTAGGGTAGGGGTTAGCGTTAGGGTACGGGTACGGGTACGGGTACGGGCTATGGTTAGGGTTAGGGTACGGGTTAGGGTTAGGGTTTAGGGTACGGGTTAGGGTTAGGGTTAGGGTACGGGTTAGGGTTAGCGTTAGGGTACAGGTTAGGGTCAGGGTACGGGTTAGCGTTAGGGTACGGGTTACGGTACGGGTTAAGGTTAGGGTTAGGGTACGGGTTAGGGTACGGGTTAGGGTACGGGTTAGGATACGGGTTAGGGTACAGGTTAGGGTTAGGGTACGGGTTAGGGTTAGGGTACAGGTTAGGGTTAGGGTTAGGGTTAGGGTTAGGGTACGGGTTAGGGTTAGGGTACGGGTTAGGGTTAGGGTTAGGGTACGGGCTAGGGATAGGGGTAGGGTTAGGGTTAGGGTTAGGGTTAGGGTTAGGGTTAGGGTTAGGGTTAGGGTTAGGGTTAGGGTTAGGGTTAGGGTTAGGGTTAGGGTTAGGGTTAGGGTTAGGGTTAGGGTTAGGGTTAGGGTTAGGGTTAGGGTTAGGGTTAGGGTTAGGGTTAGGGTTAGGGTTAGGGTTAGGGTTAGGGTTAGGGTTAGGGTTAGGGTTAGGGTTAGGGTTAGGGTTAGGGTTAGGGTTAGGGTTAGGGTTAGGGTTAGGGTTAGGGTTAGGGTTAGGGTTAGGGTTAGGGTTAGGGTTAGGGTTAGGGTTAGGGTTAGGGTTAGGGTTAGGGTTAGGGTTAGGGTTAGGGTTAGGGTTAGGGTTAGGGTTAGGGTTAGGGTTAGGGTTAGGGTTAGGGTTAGGGTTAGGGTTAGGGTTAGGGTTAGGGTTAGGGTTAGGGTTAGGGTTAGGGTTAGGGTTAGGGTTAGGGTTAGGGTTAGGGTTAGGGTTAGGGTTAGGGTTAGGGTTAGGGTTAGGGTTAGGGTTAGGGTTAGGGTTAGGGTTAGGGTTAGGGTTAGGGTTAGGGTTAGGGTTAGGGTTAGGGTTAGGGTTAGGGTTAGGGTTAGGGTTAGGGTTAGGGTTAGGGTTAGGGTTAGGGTTAGGGTTAGGGTTAGGGTTAGGGTTAGGGTTAGGGTTAGGGTTAGGGTTAGGGTTAGGGTTAGGGTTAGGGTTAGGGTTAGGGTTAGGGTTAGGGTTAGGGTTAGGGTTAGGGTTAGGGTTAGGGTTAGGGTTAGGGTTAGGGTTAGGGTTAGGGTTAGGGTTAGGGTTAGGGTTAGGGTTAGGGTTAGGGTTAGGGTTAGGGTTAGGGTTAGGGTTAGGGTTAGGGTTAGGGTTAGGGTTAGGGTTAGGGTTAGGGTTAGGGTTAGGGTTAGGGTTAGGGTTAGGGTTAGGGTTAGGGTTAGGGTTAGGGTTAGGGTTAGGGTTAGGGTTAGGGTTAGGGTTAGGGTTAGGGTTAGGGTTAGGGTTAGGGTTAGGGTTAGGGTTAGGGTTAGGGTTAGGGTTAGGGTTAGGGTTAGGGTTAGGGTTAGGGTTAGGGTTAGGGTTAGGGTTAGGGTTAGGGTTAGGGTTAGGGTTAGGGTTAGGGTTAGGGTTAGGGTTAGGGTTAGGGTTAGGGTTAGGGTTAGGGTTAGGGTTAGGGTTAGGGTTAGGGTTAGGGTTAGGGTTAGGGTTAGGGTTAGGGTTAGGGTTAGGGTTAGGGTTAGGGTTAGGGTTAGGGTTAGGGTTAGGGTTAGGGTTAGGGTTAGGGTTAGGGTTAGGGTTAGGGTTAGGGTTAGGGTTAGGGTTAGGGTTAGGGTTAGGGTTAGGGTTAGGGTTAGGGTTAGGGTTAGGGTTAGGGTTAGGGTTAGGGTTAGGGTTAGGGTTAGGGTTAGGGTTAGGGTTAGGGTTAGGGTTAGGGTTAGGGTTAGGGTTAGGGTTAGGGTTAGGGTTAGGGTTAGGGTTAGGGTTAGGGTTAGGGTTAGGGTTAGGGTTAGGGTTAGGGTTAGGGTTAGGGTTAGGGTTAGGGTTAGGGTTAGGGTTAGGGTTAGGGTTAGGGTTAGGGTTAGGGTTAGGGTTAGGGTTAGGGTTAGGGTTAGGGTTAGGGTTAGGGTTAGGGTTAGGGTTAGGGTTAGGGTTAGGGTTAGGGTTAGGGTTAGGGTTAGGGTTAGGGTTAGGGTTAGGGTTAGGGTTAGGGTTAGGGTTAGGGTTAGGGTTAGGGTTAGGGTTAGGGTTAGGGTTAGGGTTAGGGTTAGGGTTAGGGTTAGGGTTAGGGTTAGGGTTAGGGTTAGGGTTAGGGTTAGGGTTAGGGTTAGGGTTAGGGTTAGGGTTAGGGTTAGGGTTAGGGTTAGGGTTAGGGTTAGGGTTAGGGTTAGGGTTAGGGTTAGGGTTAGGGTTAGGGTTAGGGTTAGGGTTAGGGTTAGGGTTAGGGTTAGGGTTAGGGTTAGGGTTAGGGTTAGGGTTAGGGTTAGGGTTAGGGTTAGGGTTAGGGTTAGGGTTAGGGTTAGGGTTAGGGTTAGGGTTAGGGTTAGGGTTAGGGTTAGGGTTAGGGTTAGGGTTAGGGTTAGGGTTAGGGTTAGGGTTAGGGTTAGGGTTAGGGTTAGGGTTAGGGTTAGGGTTAGGGTTAGGGTTAGGGTTAGGGTTAGGGTTAGGGTTAGGGTTAGGGTTAGGGTTAGGGTTAGGGTTAGGGTTAGGGTTAGGGTTAGGGTTAGGGTTAGGGTTAGGGTTAGGGTTAGGGTTAGGGTTAGGGTTAGGGTTAGGGTTAGGGTTAGGGTTAGGGTTAGGGTTAGGGTTAGGGTTAGGGTTAGGGTTAGGGTTAGGGTTAGGGTTAGGGTTAGGGTTAGGGTTAGGGTTAGGGTTAGGGTTAGGGTTAGGGTTAGGGTTAGGGTTAGGGTTAGGGTTAGGGTTAGGGTTAGGGTTAGGGTTAGGGTTAGGGTTAGGGTTAGGGTTAGGGTTAGGGTTAGGGTTAGGGTTAGGGTTAGGGTTAGGGTTAGGGTTAGGGTTAGGGTTAGGGTTAGGGTTAGGGTTAGGGTTAGGGTTAGGGTTAGGGTTAGGGTTAGGGTTAGGGTTAGGGTTAGGGTTAGGGTTAGGGTTAGGGTTAGGGTTAGGGTTAGGGTTAGGGTTAGGGTTAGGGTTAGGGTTAGGGTTAGGGTTAGGGTTAGGGTTAGGGTTAGGGTTAGGGTTAGGGTTAGGGTTAGGGTTAGGGTTAGGGTTAGGGTTAGGGTTAGGGTTAGGGTTAGGGTTAGGGTTAGGGTTAGGGTTAGGGTTAGGGTTAGGGTTAGGGTTAGGGTTAGGGTTAGGGTTAGGGTTAGGGTTAGGGTTAGGGTTAGGGTTAGGGTTAGGGTTAGGGTTAGGGTTAGGGTTAGGGTTAGGGTTAGGGTTAGGGTTAGGGTTAGGGTTAGGGTTAGGGTTAGGGTTAGGGTTAGGGTTAGGGTTAGGGTTAGGGTTAGGGTTAGGGTTAGGGTTAGGGTTAGGGTTAGGGTTAGGTTAGGGTTAGGGTTAGGGTTAGGGTTAGGGTTAGGGTTAGGGTTAGGGTTAGGGTTAGGGTTAGGGTTAGGGTTAGGGTTAGGGTTAGGGTTAGGGTTAGGGTTAGGGTTAGGGTTAGGGTTAGGGTTAGGGTTAGGGTTAGGGTTAGGGTTAGGGTTAGGGTTAGGGTTAGGGTTAGGGTTAGGGTTAGGGTTAGGGTTAGGGTTAGGGTTAGGGTTAGGGTTAGGGTTAGGGTTAGGGTTAGGGTTAGGGTTAGGGTTAGGGTTAGGGTTAGGGTTAGGGTTAGGGTTAGGGTTAGGGTTAGGGTTAGGGTTAGGGTTAGGGTTAGGGTTAGGGTTAGGGTTAGGGTTAGGGTTAGGGTTAGGGTTAGGGTTAGGGTTAGGGTTAGGGTTAGGGTTAGGGTTAGGGTTAGGGTTAGGGTTAGGGTTAGGGTTAGGGTTAGGGTTAGGGTTAGGGTTAGGGTTAGGGTTAGGGTTAGGGTTAGGGTTAGGGTTAGGGTTAGGGTTAGGGTTAGGGTTAGGGTTAGGGTTAGGGTTAGGGTTAGGGTTAGGGTTAGGGTTAGGGTTAGGGTTAGGGTTAGGGTTAGGGTTAGGGTTAGGGTTAGGGTTAGGGTTAGGGTTAGGGTTAGGGTTAGGGTTAGGGTTAGGGTTAGGGTTAGGGTTAGGGTTAGGGTTAGGGTTAGGGTTAGGGTTAGGGTTAGGGTTAGGGTTAGGGTTAGGGTTAGGGTTAGGGTTAGGGTTAGGGTTAGGGTTAGGGTTAGGGTTAGGGTTAGGGTTAGGGTTAGGGTTAGGGTTAGGGTTAGGGTTAGGGTTAGGGTTAGGGTTAGGGTTAGGGTTAGGGTTAGGGTTAGGGTTAGGGTTAGGGTTAGGGTTAGGGTTAGGGTTAGGGTTAGGGTTAGGGTTAGGGTTAGGGTTAGGGTTAGGGTTAGGGTTAGGGTTAGGGTTAGGGTTAGGGTTAGGGTTAGGGTTAGGGTTAGGGTTAGGGTTAGGGTTAGGGTTAGGGTTAGGGTTAGGGTTAGGGTTAGGGTTAGGGTTAGGGTTAGGGTTAGGGTTAGGGTTAGGGTTAGGGTTAGGGTTAGGGTTAGGGTTAGGGTTAGGGTTAGGGTTAGGGTTAGGGTTAGGGTTAGGGTTAGGGTTAGGGTTAGGGTTAGGGTTAGGGTTAGGGTTAGGGTTAGGGTTAGGGTTAGGGTTAGGGTTAGGGTTAGGGTTAGGGTTAGGGTTAGGGTTAGGGTTAGGGTTAGGGTTAGGGTTAGGGTTAGGGTTAGGGTTAGGGTTAGGGTTAGGGTTAGGGTTAGGGTTAGGGTTAGGGTTAGGGTTAGGGTTAGGGTTAGGGTTAGGGTTAGGGTTAGGGTTAGGGTTAGGGTTAGGGTTAGGGTTAGGGTTAGGGTTAGGGTTAGGGTTAGGGTTAGGGTTAGGGTTAGGGTTAGGGTTAGGGTTAGGGTTAGGGTTAGGGTTAGGGTTAGGGTTAGGGTTAGGGTTAGGGTTAGGGTTAGGGTTAGGGTTAGGGTTAGGGTTAGGGTTAGGGTTAGGGTTAGGGTTAGGGTTAGGGTTAGGGTTAGGGTTAGGGTTAGGGTTAGGGTTAGGGTTAGGGTTAGGGTTAGGGTTAGGGTTAGGGTTAGGGTTAGGGTTAGGGTTAGGGTTAGGGTTAGGGTTAGGGTTAGGGTTAGGGTTAGGGTTAGGGTTAGGGTTAGGGTTAGGGTTAGGGTTAGGGTTAGGGTTAGGGTTAGGGTTAGGGTTAGGGTTAGGGTTAGGGTTAGGGTTAGGGTTAGGGTTAGGGTTAGGGTTAGGGTTAGGGTTAGGGTTAGGGTTAGGGTTAGGGTTAGGGTTAGGGTTAGGGTTAGGGTTAGGGTTAGGGTTAGGGTTAGGGTTAGGGTTAGGGTTAGGGTTAGGGTTAGGGTTAGGGTTAGGGTTAGGGTTAGGGTTAGGGTTAGGGTTAGGGTTAGGGTTAGGGTTAGGGTTAGGGTTAGGGTTAGGGTTAGGGTTAGGGTTAGGGTTAGGGTTAGGGTTAGGGTTAGGGTTAGGGTTAGGGTTAGGGTTAGGGTTAGGGTTAGGGTTAGGGTTAGGGTTAGGGTTAGGGTTAGGGTTAGGGTTAGGGTTAGGGTTAGGGTTAGGGTTAGGGTTAGGGTTAGGGTTAGGGTTAGGGTTAGGGTTAGGGTTAGGGTTAGGGTTAGGGTTAGGGTTAGGGTTAGGGTTAGGGTTAGGGTTAGGGTTAGGGTTAGGGTTAGGGTTAGGGTTAGGGTTAGGGTTAGGGTTAGGGTTAGGGTTAGGGTTAGGGTTAGGGTTAGGGTTAGGGTTAGGGTTAGGGTTAGGGTTAGGGTTAGGGTTAGGGTTAGGGTTAGGGTTAGGGTTAGGGTTAGGGTTAGGGTTAGGGTTAGGGTTAGGGTTAGGGTTAGGGTTAGGGTTAGGGTTAGGGTTAGGGTTAGGGTTAGGGTTAGGGTTAGGGTTAGGGTTAGGGTTAGGGTTAGGGTTAGGGTTAGGGTTAGGGTTAGGGTTAGGGTTAGGGTTAGGGTTAGGGTTAGGGTTAGGGTTAGGGTTAGGGTTAGGGTTAGGGTTAGGGTTAGGGTTAGGGTTAGGGTTAGGGTTAGGGTTAGGGTTAGGGTTAGGGTTAGGGTTAGGGTTAGGGTTAGGGTTAGGGTTAGGGTTAGGGTTAGGGTTAGGGTTAGGGTTAGGGTTAGGGTTAGGGTTAGGGTTAGGGTTAGGGTTAGGGTTAGGGTTAGGGTTAGGGTTAGGGTTAGGGTTAGGGTTAGGGTTAGGGTTAGGGTTAGGGTTAGGGTTAGGGTTAGGGTTAGGGTTAGGGTTAGGGTTAGGGTTAGGGTTAGGGTTAGGGTTAGGGTTAGGGTTAGGGTTAGGGTTAGGGTTAGGGTTAGGGTTAGGGTTAGGGTTAGGGTTAGGGTTAGGGTTAGGGTTAGGGTTAGGGTTAGGGTTAGGGTTAGGGTTAGGGTTAGGGTTAGGGTTAGGGTTAGGGTTAGGGTTAGGGTTAGGGTTAGGGTTAGGGTTAGGGTTAGGGTTAGGGTTAGGGTTAGGGTTAGGGTTAGGGTTAGGGTTAGGGTTAGGGTTAGGGTTAGGGTTAGGGTTAGGGTTAGGGTTAGGGTTAGGGTTAGGGTTAGGGTTAGGGTTAGGGTTAGGGTTAGGGTTAGGGTTAGGGTTAGGGTTAGGGTTAGGGTTAGGGTTAGGGTTAGGGTTAGGGTTAGGGTTAGGGTTAGGGTTAGGGTTAGGGTTAGGGTTAGGGTTAGGGTTAGGGTTAGGGTTAGGGTTAGGGTTAGGGTTAGGGTTAGGGTTAGGGTTAGGGTTAGGGTTAGGGTTAGGGTTAGGGTTAGGGTTAGGGTTAGGGTTAGGGTTAGGGTTAGGGTTAGGGTTAGGGTTAGGGTTAGGGTTAGGGTTAGGGTTAGGGTTAGGGTTAGGGTTAGGGTTAGGGTTAGGGTTAGGGTTAGGGTTAGGGTTAGGGTTAGGGTTAGGGTTAGGGTTAGGGTTAGGGTTAGGGTTAGGGTTAGGGTTAGGGTTAGGGTTAGGGTTAGGGTTAGGGTTAGGGTTAGGGTTAGGGTTAGGGTTAGGGTTAGGGTTAGGGTTAGGGTTAGGGTTAGGGTTAGGGTTAGGGTTAGGGTTAGGGTTAGGGTTAGGGTTAGGGTTAGGGTTAGGGTTAGGGTTAGGGTTAGGGTTAGGGTTAGGGTTAGGGTTAGGGTTAGGGTTAGGGTTAGGGTTAGGGTTAGGGTTAGGGTTAGGGTTAGGGTTAGGGTTAGGGTTAGGGTTAGGGTTAGGGTTAGGGTTAGGGTTAGGGTTAGGGTTAGGGTTAGGGTTAGGGTTAGGGTTAGGGTTAGGGTTAGGGTTAGGGTTAGGGTTAGGGTTAGGGTTAGGGTTAGGGTTAGGGTTAGGGTTAGGGTTAGGGTTAGGGTTAGGGTTAGGGTTAGGGTTAGGGTTAGGGTTAGGGTTAGGGTTAGGGTTAGGGTTAGGGTTAGGGTTAGGGTTAGGGTTAGGGTTAGGGTTAGGGTTAGGGTTAGGGTTAGGGTTAGGGTTAGGGTTAGGGTTAGGGTTAGGGTTAGGGTTAGGGTTAGGGTTAGGGTTAGGGTTAGGGTTAGGGTTAGGGTTAGGGTTAGGGTTAGGGTTAGGGTTAGGGTTAGGGTTAGGGTTAGGGTTAGGGTTAGGGTTAGGGTTAGGGTTAGGGTTAGGGTTAGGGTTAGGGTTAGGGTTAGGGTTAGGGTTAGGGTTAGGGTTAGGGTTAGGGTTAGGGTTAGGGTTAGGGTTAGGGTTAGGGTTAGGGTTAGGGTTAGGGTTAGGGTTAGGGTTAGGGTTAGGGTTAGGGTTAGGGTTAGGGTTAGGGTTAGGGTTAGGGTTAGGGTTAGGGTTAGGGTTAGGGTTAGGGTTAGGGTTAGGGTTAGGGTTAGGGTTAGGGTTAGGGTTAGGGTTAGGGTTAGGGTTAGGGTTAGGGTTAGGGTTAGGGTTAGGGTTAGGGTTAGGGTTAGGGTTAGGGTTAGGGTTAGGGTTAGGGTTAGGGTTAGGGTTAGGGTTAGGGTTAGGGTTAGGGTTAGGGTTAGGGTTAGGGTTAGGGTTAGGGTTAGGGTTAGGGTTAGGGTTAGGGTTAGGGTTAGGGTTAGGGTTAGGGTTAGGGTTAGGGTTAGGGTTAGGGTTAGGGTTAGGGTTAGGGTTAGGGTTAGGGTTAGGGTTAGGGTTAGGGTTAGGGTTAGGGTTAGGGTTAGGGTTAGGGTTAGGGTTAGGGTTAGGGTTAGGGTTAGGGTTAGGGTTAGGGTTAGGGTTAGGGTTAGGGTTAGGGTTAGGGTTAGGGTTAGGGTTAGGGTTAGGGTTAGGGTTAGGGTTAGGGTTAGGGTTAGGGTTAGGGTTAGGGTTAGGGTTAGGGTTAGGGTTAGGGTTAGGGTTAGGGTTAGGGTTAGGGTTAGGGTTAGGGTTAGGGTTAGGGTTAGGGTTAGGGTTAGGGTTAGGGTTAGGGTTAGGGTTAGGGTTAGGGTTAGGGTTAGGGTTAGGGTTAGGGTTAGGGTTAGGGTTAGGGTTAGGGTTAGGGTTAGGGTTAGGGTTAGGGTTAGGGTTAGGGTTAGGGTTAGGGTTAGGGTTAGGGTTAGGGTTAGGGTTAGGGTTAGG